>NC_086358.1:4260267-4560267 GCF_036324505.1 Eleginops maclovinus | reverse complement strand
TTAAAAAACAAAAATCTGAATTTTCTATCTGTGTGACATGTTTCTTCTTTGATAAATACCGTAACTTGATGACATCTGAAGTTCAAATATTCATGTATGGGAAGTAGTCGTCATGACAAAAATAGCATGTTTCCCCGAACTGGTTGGAGGCACTGAGGTGTGTTTCTGGCTGCGCTCCATCTTTAAGGGCGTGGAGGTGATGACTGTGCACTAAGCGGATTTGATAAGGCGCAATTAGCTAGACAAATGTGTGACGGCATTTTTTGGTGTGGCCTTTTAGACTGTGATGAATTAGGGGAGGCAATATATATATCCTATCAGGAAACAGAAGACCTTTGCTAGAACATGTGTGGTGCCCTGCTTTATACTGACATTTTAACATGGCAGCACAACCTGAATAACAAGGTATGCAAATACTGCTCCTTTTCATGTTTTATATTTGTATTTTGTGCCTTGGCATGCTTTATTGTTCAAAAAGCTCTTTATTTTTCTCATTCTCCCTGTGCCGCATCACCTTGTTTCACCCTCTGTCTGGAACCAGAGCCCAGTCTGCTGTGATTGGTTAGCTGGCAGGCTCTGTTGTGATTGGTTGATGCTTATAGATGACCCGCCCCTTAGTCTTTCCCCGCTAGCCAATAGCATCGCTTGTGTTACATGATAATGTCACAGTGTTACGAAGGTGAACAAAGGAGTTCAATGGAGGCATTTAAGGCAGGGGACGAGTTTCGCTCCTTTGCAATTCCCCCCCCCCCCCCCCCCCCCCAAACACAGGGATTTTAGCCTTTGCAGACCATCTACATGCACACAAACCTATGTAACACACTACAGGTGAAACTCCAAAAAGCATAACAGGGTTTCTTTACTTATAGCAGGTGGGTGCCTGCTGGTACTGACCGTGCTTTTTGGGGAGGGCGTTGAGGCGACGGGGCCGGAGGGGGTGTCGTCACTGTAGTCTGGGGGGGGCAGCAACACCGGCTCCTCCTCATCCTGCTCCTGCAGACTGGACACACTCAGACTGCGCACCGGCGTGCTCAGATTGCTGCAGATCACATAAACAGAATCAGCTTTTAAACCTCTGCTATAAAACACGCGATGGATTCCTAGCGTGCCGTAACGTTTTCTCACCTGTTTGATATCACTAGGTCAGAGTACGGTCTGCAGTAGGATGAGGGAAACCACCCACGCCTAATAAGGAAGACAAACACACCATGCTATCATAATCATCATAAAGGAACTTCATATAAACAGCAGTAAAAATACGTTGCTACCAAACGCCCACTCTTTATAGGAGAGGTTTCAACGTGGGAGAGGTATCGATCGTCTCCTCTGACTCCCGGCAATAATGTAGATAACTTCATTTTCTTAATGTCAAACTATTCACACAATGTTACAGTAAAACCCAACACTTTAAATACCAAAAGAAGATTAGAAATAGCAGCAATGTGCCAAATTCTGTTGGTGTAAATGACCATTACTTGGTGGAAAACAGCAATGATCGTCAATTGTCCCCTTCCAATTAATTTAAAAAAATCCAATAATAATAATTTAAATTAATTAATTAAATTGAAATAAATTAAATGAATACACTGAATAAAATAAATTAAATTAAATACATTTAAAAAGAAACACGCTTGTATTTTTTTTTTGTATTCAGCTTAGTTGGGATGCATGATACTTCATAATATATAAAAAATGCCTACCACTGAAATATATCCAGTTGCAGAACTTTTGATATTTATTTTAGTTGGATAAAAATAGTCCTATAAAAGACCCAGAGAGGAAAATCTGAAAATGATTTTGCCAATTTGTGAGCAATGGATTTGTTTTCTTTTGGTTCAAATTCTCTGACAGATTTTTTACTAAGACGCCAAGTTGTCTCAGAGCCACGTCTGGAGGAAAAATAGGGCTGATCACACCAGTGCGCTGGATTTGTTGCTAAGAAACAGAATGTGATGTGATTTATACAAACATGTCATCATCTTGACAAACTGCCACTGTCTTCATTTAAACCACTTTGATTCAAAAAGTCACTTAGAGACACATACGCACAAACACGCACACATGCACACACACACACGCGCGCACAGCAGGGAGATGAGGAGTGTTTCATTTTGTTTCAAAGGGGGAAATAATTTGTCGTGAATTATGAGTCCTAATTGAAATAGTGAGGTTGAAGATGACTACACAGGCAACGCCAGGCTACTCTATGCATTTGTACAGCTGTAGTTACACATACACACATGAGTTGGGTATATAAACACTTTCCAAGCTGATGTGATGAGCAAAAATGACTCAAAATGTGTTTGAACCTGAGAGTAAGAAGCAAGAGAGAATTTGCAGGGAACATTATTCCCTCTCCGTCGTCTGGAGGTGACACAGCTGTCGTTCAAAAGGTGTGATTTCATCCTGATTGCTTTTTTGAGTCCGCATATTAATTTCAGTCACTCATCATCGTGTGCCAGGGTGAAGGAAAATGATCCATTAAGTGTTCAGCGTTGAGGGAAATATAAAAGAGCAGATGTCTCTTGTTTGTAGTGTGCACCTGGACATTTTGCATCGTGTGTGTGTTGTTGTTGTTAGGCAGGGCGAGAGAGAGTGAGTAATAGAGAGAAGAAGAGGGAGTTTATGACTGTCGTGTCGAACATACCTGACATACTCTTTGTTTCTAGGCAGAGCACAGCTTGATATTAACACACACAAAGCAAGAAACAAGCACTGCTCACCTGAGTTATGTCAAACAAATGTGTGTGTGTGTGTGTGTGTGTGTGTGTGTGTGTGTGTGTGTGTGTGTGTGTGTGTGTGAGAGCACTGCTGCATATTTGTGGGAACGAAAGTACACTTCGTCTTTTGTGTGGGCCAAAGGTTGAATTTAGATTCTATTGGCGAAACAACAAGTTGTGTAAGACTAAACAAAACCCTTTTAACCTAACCTGCTTCCAAAATGTGAAGGGTAATGCCAACATATTTGTATTACTGTCAACCAGTCCCATCATTCTAAAATAAACTGCAGTGTGTGTGTTAATGACATAAGTCAGTAATCTCTGGCACAGAAATACTTGTGAGAAGGATTATTCCAAAGTAGGTTTTGGTCTTTTCATGGGATCTTTTGACACTAAGCCAAGAATATAACCACAAAACGTATCCATTAAAACCACACGTGCTGGGATGAATACAGGGGAACCACCAAAGAAAATAAAAAACACTTGAATTTCCTAGAATAAAACCTACTGCTGTGTCTTCTCCAGCTCTCCGTACAGCCAGCCGTCCTTCTCTTCGTGGATGAGCAGGGAGATGATCTCTCCTTCGTCGAAGCTGAGGAGTGTGTTGTTGTTTCCAGCCGTGTGGGGAAAGATGGTCCTCACCCGGGCCTTCCTGGCCACGTTGAGACCGGACGACTGGGACGTGGACCGGGACAGACTGAGCTCTCCGAAACTGTTCTGGTCTGTAGGAGAAAAGAGATGTTATTATATAAGAGGTCTTTCAGAGCGCTGTTACTTTCCATTGTCTCCTTATGTGCCGAAAAACAAATAAAAGACTGACAACTACAGACAATGAAACTTCCAAAACAAGTGCAAATCCAAGAAATAACAATGTCTTTGTTTCAAGTCTTAATGCTAAGCTAAGCTAAAGAGCAGCTAGCGATCCATACCTGAGATGGGGTCTGAAGAGGGTGGGAGCGAGAACCTGGGCTGCTGGTTGAACATGTCGGCGAGTGGACTGGTGTGTGCTTTCAGTGGCGGTGCTGGGGGAGGAACCCCTGACCCAACATTGTTCTGAGGGACAAAGAAGGACATGATTAGCAGGTGCAATTTGGGACAAAATATGAGAGGGCAATAAGGAAACTACCACACATTTTTCCTCTAAATGATCCGGTTAAAGTCCTTATCGAGGTAATTTGAACGCTCATTACAGTAATTTAAACTGAATCTCCTCCTCATCTGCTAAACAAACTGTGGACTTTACAAGATCAACACATTCGGGATTCCCCATGGCTGATACCAAGGTGATGATAAGCTTCAACAGCCTAAATCTGACACTTATCTGCCCCTTTGCAAGATTAAAAACAAGCAACGAAATCTGATAAGGGGCCACTCTTTTCTGCACCATTTGATCCATGTTATTTACTATTTGGAATGCTTTAATCCACAGCTCACATAAACATCCTCTTACATGAGATCAGTATCAAATTAAGTGAGGAAAAGCAACACGTAGTACAAGATAAATGTGTCATAGACCACGTTTACATACACAAGCAGCTAATTCTTACCCTGTTGTAGCGTTCAACCAGCGGCGATTGTTCTGGAGTGCTGGACAGCTCCTCTATCATGTTGGTCACCTTGTCTGGCACCTTGGTGATGTCGCTGCACTTCTCCTGCCAGCTGGGAAGCTTAATAGACAGCATGTCTTTGGCCTGGAAACACCAGAGAAAAAATAAGTTGTTAAGCAGAGCATAAACGGAGGGATCTGACTTGGGGAGATTAGCCAAAAGTGTTCATGCTTACTTTCTGGTGGAAGTTGCTGATTTGATCGGAGAACACGCAGTGTTTGTCCGCCAGGAAACAGAAGCGTCTCATTTCTTCCAGAAGGGCCTCTCTACAACCGTCAGCCATGAACTTCTGCATGTCCATCTGGCGCGACGAGATGGTCTCCACATACTGCAGACAGGGTCATAAGACAGTAGGAAACATAAATGTAACAGAGAAATCATAATAGAACATAATATGTTCAAAATATTTAATCGAAAAAAATCTAATAATATAAACATAAATTACAGAAAATGTATTGGAATAAATATGAATAATAAGAAGATTAATTGACATAAAAATAAAATGTAGAAAAGTAGGAATGAGTGAAAAGAAAATTAATAAATATTAAACAAATATTTATTATTTTATTATTATTTTCTCTGATAATAAAAGAAAAGGTAAAAGAAAAATGTGGATAAATATAAACTACAGGGAAATATTCAAAAGTAATAATAAAATAATAAATAAACTAAATTTTATTAACAAAATAAAGAAATAGAACAAAATTAAATAAAAACATCAAAAATAGCATTTCAATGTTTTTTACTTTCTCTTGTTTTACTTTGGTATTTATTTACTTTCACTTCACTTTTATATACTTTTTTTTTTCCTTTGGCAGCACCTCTCCCTGCAGTAGGCCGACAGGGCGAGCCACAGGTGATTCAGTAGGGAGGAATGTGCAGCTTTATCACCGTCGCCAGTGAAACACTCTCTGAGTAAAAGCTATCTCTGCGGCTGCCGCTTAATGTGTGTGTGCTCCAGTCAGACTCACAAATCAAGGCACTAAACAGCAAGTTTATTTGTGTCTCCTGCTGCTGCTTATGGATCGATCTTAGCGCAGCAGTAAACCAAATCAGTGTGCTGAGAGACACACCTTCCCCACCGAGAAACATTGTGCCTGTGACGCAGGATAGATTGGCCACTGGACCACACCAGACTTATAAAACTGACTTCTCAACCCACTCCTCCATCTTTTTTGTTGTACTCCCGATCCCCTCTCGTCCATTCTCCCATGTTGTCATAGTGACAGTAAAGCCACCTGTCTCTCGGTCAACGACCCTCCTCTACTGTCTGGTCTTTTAGACGCTGGATCAAGGCCCTTCAATTCCCATTTTCACAGCAAACAGTGCGCCAGACTCTCAGCGAGAGGTGGGAGAGCAGAAAGACACTCATCACTGGCAGCCGGCGTCACACGATTTCTCAGAAAACTGATTTGTATTTTGTAGGCGTCATGTTTCAACAGATAATGCAAAAGCCACTTCTGAAAGAGATGGGGCCCCAGATAAGAGGATTCATTGTGCGATTGTCTTTTAAAAGGTGGCATTCAAGTGAAAGGCAAACAGGAGATAGACTCTGATGCAGCTAAACAAACTACAACTCTTCCTGTTTGATAATTGTCTGGAAGAAAACCAGAGTTATACACTATTCATAATTTGATGGAAGCAATGAAAACAGTCGATAAATTATTACAGACAGGAGTGTTTACTCAGAATGTGCAGTTCCTCTATTGATTTACAAACCAAATTGCTGTCAGAGGTGTTATGTGCTTGTTGGTAATGGAAAGCATAACTTAAACCCCTGACATTAAGCAACACCCATTTTAATCTGTATACACTTCAACCTATACACTCAGGGTCACAGCCCACAGCACAATACTCAAGCAAAAGAGATGTTCTTCAAGGCCTTAAGATAACATGCAATGCAGGATGACACCCTGGATCATATACTTATATAATATATAAAGCTGGACACTTCCCATCCACAATAGTGACCATTCGGCTACTTGGCGCACCTAAACTTGTCAAAATGACAGCCAAAGAAGGTGTAGCCATGGCATGTCTCTGGTTCTAAGGCACACGTTTTCACTAACTAGCCAAGCACAATACTGTTGAAGCATAGGAGCCAACAGTTGCTACGTTTATTTGGGTAATTTAGCAGTCTGTAATGATTTGGTACGGAGAATGATAACGCAAATGCTAGCTAGCTAACAAAGGTATTCGACAAATATCATTTCTGGTAAGTGCACAAGGGCTGTTTTTCATCAGATACAACACTACTATGTTGAAATTCTCTAAATTAAGCATGTAAGTATATAGTGGACATGGTGTACTCTATGCAAGAAACTAAATGTTTGAAGTAGCATATAGCTAAAGAGTCTACGGCCATGCTAGCAGCTATGTGAGGCTATATTTAAGCTAACGGCAAATTACAGACATCCCCACAATGACATTTGAGGTGTAATTTATCAATGATCCTAATTTAGCGTGTCAGCTAGCCAACATTTGCAAATTGGCGTGAGCTTGTGGTTTCAGGTTTCAGGTTTCCTCATATCTTCTGTTGGCAGAGAATACCTAACAGCTAAATATGTCTTACTAGCTCTATGTTGCAATTCCTTTCATTGCGTAATATATTAACACAAAAACACAAGTCCATTTTGTAGACTTGCTATGACAACATCTTTGGTTACTAGAAATAAAGCCTTAAGGTAAATATTTTGTGTAATTCAAACCACATCACTGCATCCAATACTATGGATTCCACTCTGGTGCTTTCATGCGAGCATTCAAGTGTATATTTGTTCACATTTGGGTGTGTACGCCTTCAATAAAAAACACAATCTTTCGTCTGTATTTGAACGCAATGAGCCGTGGAATAATGGTCTCGACTTGTTGCGTGTAAAAGCAGAGACTCAGCTAACAGCCAAAGGCGTGGTGGCACCTTTTGATGCTTTTAGTCCATTGTCCTATCTAAAAAAAATAGTAAGGTATTAAGTGTTTGAACGCATATTTTGGGCGTCATTCATCAGTGCCCTTATGTAAGATCAAAATGTAACTCAGAAACACTTCCTTCTCACTCCTTTGCACTGGTATGCTATTATCATGACAACTCTCTTGGCCACTACTACCCAACCTGTCACATAAATTTCACATATGTCTTATTAGTTTCGCTGGCATCACAGCATAAGCATGCAACAGCACTGTGCTTGGAAAGCCATGCAATGCAGAAGTATCAGACATGCTTTGCTTTGAACAGTGGTGGAAGAAGAACTTGGAGCATTTACTCAAGCAAAAGCAGAAAATCTACAGTGTAGAAATACTCTGAGTAAGTATAACCCAAAACTACCCAAGTACTTAAGTAAAAGTTGCTTAGAATTGACCACAGCACAGTACCTGACTGTTAAATAAAGATAGTGGAATAAAAGCATATGTAGCATGAAGTAGTGAAAGTAAATGTACTTTGGTTTGGGCTCGGTTTATCAGTCTCACCTCATTTGTTTTGATCTCATACTTGGAGGATTGCTTGCCCTGGCTTTTCCTCTTGAGCTTCTTCAGTTCTGTCTGCGAGCGCTCCAGAGAGTCCAGCTTCACCTTGTGCTCCGACTGATAGCGCTTGAAGGTGGCCTAAAGGAGGTGTTTGAAAAGAGAGGCATGAGACAAGTGAAGGAAGGAACTGGTGAGCAGAAAATCTTATTCTAGAGGCTCTGCAATCCTGAAATATGTTTTTACTTTTTGTTTCTTAATTCTATGAAGTACTTTTATTCATGACTTGGTTTGTCCATGCATGTATTTTGCTCTAAATAAAATTAAATAAAAATCTTTAAAGACAGTATAAGTCAAACAAAACAAGGAAACATCCCTTAATTTATCCAAAAGCAGGTTTTTATGTTAATGAAAAAATAAAAAGATAAATAATGTAGTAATAAACAAATGTATAATTTCAAATAATAATAATATTAATAATATTACATTAAAAAAGAAATAAATAATAATAATAATATTAATAATATTACATTAAAAAAATAAAATAATAATAATAATATTAATAATATTACATTAAAAAATAAAATAATAATAATAATAATATTACATTAAAAAATAAAATAAAATAATAATAATAATAATATTACATTAAAAAATAAAATAATAATAATAATAATACCATTAAAAAGAGAAAAATAGTTATACTTATTTAAAAGCCTAAATAATTATTAAAACTTCAAAATAAATAATATTCATATGCATAATCATAGTCATAAACAGGGGGATTATATAGTAAAGTGACAATAAGATATGTTTGTAAGTGATGGCTCTATGACTTACATTCATGTACTTCACATCCATCTCTGTCTTCTTCTCCAGCTCGATGATGATCTCTCTGTGGAACCTCTTGAACTGCAGAGAGAAGAAAGCACACACCTTAAATTCATTACGACACACATCATGCTATAGCTGTTCTAAACACAGTGTACAGTTCAGACACATTGCTGAATGGAAATATTATCGCCCGATGATAGATTCTGAGAGCATGAGATTTCACCCATGAAGGATGTGTTATCAGCTTGTCGTGGTTAAAGATTTACAGCTTTTCCCAAATAAGTCCAAGCCGTTTTTCATGCAAACAGATCGTTTTTAGGGGATTGTGCTTTTTTTTTTCTTCCTGAAACCCTTTCTTGCGTCAGACTGAGTTTCGTGTTCCAGTCGGTGACACTTGACTTCAATTTAGTTCTTGTCACCAGCTGATATCTGAAGCGTTTCAGCCCGAGGCAGCAGGGTCAGGAATGATTCTGTGCTTTTTCCACTCTTGTCAGACTTACTCTCAAAAAATGTAAAAAATGAGCTCCAAAAGGTCACAGAGGTTCTGCGTCCAGAACGAACTGCGTAGAAAATGGATAATCTCAGTCTATTATGCGAAGGTAAAATGAGCGATGGCGGCCTGAGGGTACTTGTGGGAATGACAAGTGGTCACTGCAGGTGACTTGTAATTATTTTGATGACATAATTACAACACAGGAAATATTTAGTCTCTCTTTGCCTTTATTCTTTTTGATCTGGAGCAGACAGAATAGAGGAAAGATATAGGGTACAGCTTAAAGAGCTGTGAGAACAAATGGTGTCATTTAAAATAAAACATGTTGTTCATTTTGACAACAAATCCCATTAAAAAGACTGAAAGCTATTTGTCTGTATGCCTTCTCTTCTCTATATGTTGCTCTTCCCTGAAGACCATTTAATCCTACTTGAATATTTTCAAAACTGGTCACAAATACATCCTCCCATGAAAAATAAATGCTAAAGAGTTTCTAAAAACTTGCTGTAGTGTTTACCAAACACTGCTCAAAGATTAGTAAACTGTGTAAAATGAGCTACTTAGCCCATGGAGGAACATGTCAATCCAGTATCAGTGCATCTCATTCATGTGTTGTTCATATTTAATGGGAAAACAATGGGTGTCAATGGCAGGGAGGACGAAGATGAATAAGAGAGGTTTTGGCTCCACAGGAAGTAGTTATTTTTAGGAGGAATTCAAAGTTGGTTTTGGTATTTTCACGGGATTCACTGATGTAAAGGAAATACAAATATCACTAAACATTTTAAGGCTACTCACGTTCTCGTCCAGTTCACTGAAGACCTTCCTGTGAGCATCAGAGATCTCCATCAGAACCACACCTAGAAAGACATCAGGGACAACTTTTAGTCAAAGATCATTATAAAGACCAGAGTTACAAGCTATTTTTTGGGGAAATACATAATTAGATTTCTTGTTGTGGGTTAGAAAAGAAGAGGAGTACCAATTTAGGTAGTGTGTTGAACTAGAATGTGTTGTGTTGCACATCTCTGAACAGATCAAGATATAATATATGAGCTTTGGGAATGCTGGTACAGTACGTGATTGGGTTAACAGAAACACCAAGCCAGGCTAGCTGTTCCCCCATGTTTCCAGTCAGTGTGCTAAGCTAAGCTAATTTGCTGTTTGTATCTTTCATTTCTTTTTTTGTACAACTCTTGGCAAAGAAGTACTTTTGCCTATAATTTCCTTTAAGGGATGTAAGGAGGACATTTGGAAAATATAAACCACACGTAAAAAAAATCAATGTTTAACAAGTTGTTGATTCAGGAGCTGATACAATTGGTAAAAAAGCACAATCAATCCTAAACACTCTGGAAATTTCCTTTACAAACTATTAATTAATACGGCTTTCATCTTAACAGCCCATATTTTACACATGACTTGTCTCCCTTCAATATTTGAACAGCTGTCAATAAGTAATCTGCATGAAACGTTCTGGTATTGTGTGGTCAGATACAGAACAGTCTCCATTCACACACACTGGCCACGGCATAGATAGAGCAGCATATGACATGAGACAATGGGAATGAGTCAATACTGTAAACACCAGTGGACAATTGTAGCAGTTTATAGAGCTACCTACATCACAATGGGGTGAAATCTAGACTCAAGGTTTACTATAGGACAAGCTGTTCTGTCATACCCTGTAAAATACAGTGTGGGACATCACATAACAGTATCACAGTGAACGGGGAAAAGGGCAACAACCTGACAGAGTTTCAACATCTTGTGAAGAAAGTAAAGAAAACATAGGTGTGGGGCTTTAAAGGGGCCCTATAATGCTCATTTTCAGGTTCATATTTGGGATTTCTGCCTCCACTGGGACATGTCTCCATGCTTTAATGTTCAAAAAGCTCTTTATTTTTCTCATACTGCCTGTGCTGCAGCGGCTCTTTTCACCCTCTGTCTGAAACCAGAGCCCAGTTTAATCTTTTTAGGTATTGCAGACCATTTACATGCACAAAAACCTACAGGAAAGGGAAAACCCAAGAAGAATAACAGATCCTCTTAAATGAAACAGACAATACGATATGATACGATATCACTTTTCTTGTCAGATCAGGTGTGACATGTTTTGCTTCATATGAAACACCAAAAAGACTGACAATTAACACATGAAACAATGACTTCAAGTACTTTTAAAATGCATTTGATCTGGGGATTAACTTAATGATAGGTGGTTGGTCTAACCTACTTAAATGGCTTAACCCTGGATTTCCAATTTATGGAGAAAAACCCATATGATCTGTCCAGGTCAATGTTGATGGCCGGCCTCAATCTCTAATAGGATGATTCACAGAGCTTCTCAAAGGGTAAGGATTAGCCCCGACACCTGACATTCCTCCCTGTGCACGCCTCCACTCGGGAGGGGGCAAACAAATGTAATGACCTGCTGATACAGAGCTGCACTTCTGTGATCCAGCTACAACAACATTGCCCTCTGAAGGTCACCAGAACGTACTGGTAAATGCGGCCTTTGTGCTCCGGCCAGGGAGGGGTGGTGGCACTGCGCTCAGGGGGTTGTTTGTACAGCCACAACAACTGAGAGTAAAAGGGGGTGGGGGGGGGGGGCTGAGAAAGGGTGGGACGGGGTTCAAAGGGCTGGTTGTACACCTGCAGGTTTCACCTTTGGGGTTAACAAGGTGTGAAAGCCGGCTGCAAGGAGAGCAGATTGTTATCGCAGCTCGGTATGTACCAGACGGGGAATCATGAGCGTGTCACATGAGAGAGAGAGAGGCCCAGACCTGTGGTGTAAAAAAAGTCAAACACTAATGCTTGTATACTTTCCCTCCATAATCATAATGTGTGAAAGGCGTTAAAAGCACACAAATAGATTCTCTCTGGTTAAGGTGTGAATAAGAAAAGCTTTACATAGGGTTCTTTTTAGCATCTACTGGATTACCATTCAAGTTCATCACCAAGACAGCTTTTATCTCAGTGTATCTAATCTCCTATCTCCATCTGCTGCAGGCCATTTGTTCTCTTTTGAGGGTTTTTAAGTACCACGATAATCTAATCTAGTCTTGATGATTTCATACATACAGCACCGGGCTCCCATGCATTTCTATGCAGGATTGCACGGGGCTGAGAAAACAACACTGTATAATCCTCGCCATGATTCACTCACGTCTAATGAATACGAACACTTTGCCTTTCTCTCCTCCACTTCCAAATGCAATGCTCACATTCATCCTATGGGTCTGATACTGTAGCTCCATGAACTTTGACCTATGTAATCAACACATGTACGATCCGATGTATGGGAACTGAACAGAATTCTATATCTTCACACAAACTTGATGGGAGTTGTCTTACATATTATTGGTAGAAAAATAAAAATAGTGCATTATTTCAAGAAAGCTCTTTAAAAGTATGAGTCCATTCATTTATCTAGGGGGACCTTATGATTTAAGGTTTGGGATTGTTAGTTTTTTACCTTAAAAGAGGTCTGTGTGGTAAAGTTATCGTAGTATGTTTTAGTGCCATTTTAAGATAACAGTGACATTACATTTCCATTTAGTCCCATGCGGAAGTTCAGGCTTAAAATTCACAGCAAAGGCTAAAAAAATGCTGAAATAAACAAATGATTTGAATTTTTGCAAGACTGCAGATAGGACTCAGAGAAACGCCTTTGACATTCTCTACAGGTGAGGCCATTAAAGAGCTAGGTGTGCCTTGTGCCAACCTCGGCCGAATCATAGTTAGATAAGGAAGCCGTAGCATATAAGATCATGTTGGCAGAGCAAACACGGGCACCTCAGGCTCGCCTTTATTTCACAACCTCCTTCCTCGATTGTCTCCATCAAGCTGCGTCTGAGTTAACGTTTAACTTGGCAGTAGTCTAGGTCATCGTCTTGTTTTAACATTTCAATACTGGTGAGGAGCATCACAGGGCGTGTCCACGCAGGCTTCTGGTGTGTGTGTGTGTGTGTGTGTGTGTGTGTGTGTGTGTGTGTGTGTGTGTGTGTGTGATGACTTGTAGCCATATCTTACGTGACTCAAAAACTCAATTACACACATTCTTGTGCAGGTGGGGAGTGTTTGGAGGTTGCCATAGAGGATCTACACCCTTCCTGTTATCATGATGCCGTCACTGTAATCGATACTAAATTAGTCTGGACTCTGGCTGCTCTGGAAGATTTCAGACATGAGTAACTTGTCTGTCATTTGTTGTGGGGTAAAGGAATATTTTGTCACCTGGAGGATCACTATTAACATCATTTTGGGGTTGGAGTCGAACAAAACCAACCAAATCCTGAACTTAAAGACCTAAGGACACCTTTAACCGATATGATATGATCAAAAGATCTATCCTAAATTTCTCTTGAGATGTTTTGTTAAATGCTGTGATATAATCAAAAGCTCGGAAGTTTATAAAACAACAATTGCATAGGCATACATGCAAATAAATAACGTAATAGTTATTGCCCTTTGGAGGGAAAGCCGCAGTCATTATTACAAATCAAAGATGTCAACTTGATTATAGATCATCACCGTAATGATGATGAAAAGTGACCTTATTTGGTTAGTATGCATTCATTATTGTTCAGTGATGACATTCAGCATGTGTTTGCTGTAGATCAATAGCTGTGACAGCATCTTTAACACAGAGGGATGACCTGCCATCACACACAGCACATAACATTATTTATTATCCTACAACACATAAAAAGTACCTGCAGCCGCGAGCATCAACAATAAATCTATTTATACTTAATGCCGCACACTGAAAGCAACCTCGGATAACCTTAAACTCTGCATGTGTGCGTTTTATTGTTTATGTGAAAAATAACGTTTTCTAGACAGTGATTTTCTCCATTGGTTGAAATATATCAGCTGAGGACAGGTTCAATCGGGATAATGAAGAAGTAAGTAGTAATGAGAAGTGTGACGGGTTTTAGATGCTCCAACGTCATGGTTTATTGAACGGTAAGTGGGTCTCGGGTCTGTTTAGAGGTCCGTTGGAGGAAACTCACAGTAAACCGGGGAGCAAGTAGTTTAATAGTGGATGAAGAAGGAGGCTGTTTGAGCTTTGGGATCATTAGAAATCTGTGGAGTGTGACAGAACAAGTCATAACTGACTGAACAATGAGCGGACTCTTTGAAAACAACCTTCACTCTCCCCTTTGTTATTTATTTTCAACAGTTTTATGGCTGGTTTGGGAAAACAATGTTGATATTTCAGTGGCACCAACATGTATGGATATCATCTGGCAATATTTCTACCATGAGCAATACCACTTATTTAGGGTTAGGGGTTTAAAGTAATGGTTTACTATGATTGTGGCTATTTGGCTTGCGTACGAAATGTATGTGCCTGGAGACCGTTAGCTTATCGTAGCATAGTGACTAGAAAAAGGAGGCCACAGCTTAGCCAGTAAGTAACAACAATTGAAAAAAGGTTAAATTAATAAGAATTAATATAACAATTCATAGGTGATGATTTTTTTAACCTTTGGACAACCCCAAACAAGCCATTTCCCCGTACTTCCAGTCTTAATGCTAAGCTAAGCTAACTGTATCCTGCCTGGGGCCTCACACATTGAACATGCAGATATGAGCGTGTAATCAATCTAATCATCTTACTGTTGGTAGAAAACAAATATATCCCACAATGTCAAACCTTTAGTTCCACTTGTTCAAGGATTTAAAGCTTCATATGTCCTCATAATAACTTTGAAAGCTTTCTCGGAGCCAAAACAAATACGTCTGCTCCGGATTGTTCTCAGACACAAAATATAATGCAGAAAGAACGATTATTGGACGTGTTTAATGACTTCTGGGAACCATTTAAGGGTCCCCGAAGCCGCTGGTGATGTTGACTATGCAATGAAAGATAAATTACCCATCATGTTCTGATGATGCAGGCAATACTGTGTGTTGTGTCTAGAGAGAAAAACAGTCCCAGAAAATAGCAGATGTTTGAAAAATATCATAAACAAATCAGCGGTCTCCCAGTTCTGAATCCACATCTTTTGGGAGAAAAAGACTGCTCCGTCAGACATTACCATTTTTCACACGCTGACAGGGTACTTCAATATTTCAAAAAACTATTTCTACTGAGGCGTAGAGAAAAGGTGGAAGGGGTGGGGATGGTGCTATTCTTTCTCCTGTAACATTTCAGTCCCTAAATACCTGCTGCTTTTCAGAGTGGAATGGCAACTCCCTGTGGAGTCCAGCCATGCCCTAATGCACAGGAAGTTTCTAATTGTACGCCCACTGAAAACTATGACTTTAAAGTACACAGAGTGATAAATGGCACACCAGCACTGCTGCCATGCCAATGCATTAGAAAGGTGAATGACAACAAAAGAAAGCTATTTACTGATGTCAAGCGTAACTCATGTGAACTCTAGGAAAGTAGAAGCTTAAAAGTGGCAACTTTTGCTTAACTTTGGTCACACAAGATGGTTAGGGTTAGGAGACAAGTGCAAGAGCTTTTTGCAAATGAGGGATACAATCTAGATACTACCTACATTTTCAAAACAAAAATGCACGCTGAAAGTAGTCTTAAAAGTAAAAATGCTAACATGTAGCTTTCAATAGCACAAGTAAATAGCCAGCAAATACACAGCTATATCTTTCTCATATTAGCTAAAACTAGCATCTCTATGGTTACAAAGCTACATACGTTAGCTAACATAAGCCATTATTAGCTATGGTTACAAAGCAATGTATCTTAGCTAACATTAGCCACCATTAGCTATGGTTAAACAGCATTTTATCGAAGCTAACATTAGCCACCATTAGCTATGGTTAAACAGCATTTTATCTTAGCTAACATTAGCCACCATTAGCTATGGTTAAACAGCTATGTATCTTAGCTAACATTAGCCACCGTTAGCTATTCTTATACAGTGCGTGAGCCAACATTATAAACCATCAATCTATCATTTAAACTTTTATTTTGTAAGAAAGGGATGCATGTCATTCCTTCTTGGACAAACAACTTGAAGGTAATATTAGAATAAATGGTCATGTTGTTGGGATACGCAAGTGGTAGCAGTTAGCAGTATTAGTAGCCCAAATGTTCTAAAATAGAAAAGCTGGAACAATCAGCTGATTTAAATCAAAAAGATGGCTTTCATGAATAAATCTGCAAGTCACTAGCTGATAGAGTTACAATTCTTCCTAAATGAATGTTGTTGTTCTTTCAAGTCAAGAAAAGGGAGTTTAACCAGCACAGGTTTTCACTCATCTGTGTCTTCAAGCAGTTGTGAAGTTTCCTACACCTTCACCTCTATTACAGCATCAATTTTGCAAGAGAAAATGTGGACAAACTGTTGTCACGGAAAAAGGAGCCGTGCGGTATGAAGTAAAAGCCTCAGGTAACTTTCTGCAAATGCCTGCCAACCACAGTGACGCAAATGCTTTTAACGCCATACCATTTACAGCGGGAAGTACACAAAACAACTTTAGAGAAAAAAATCCATATGGGTGTCTGCAGCTGAGATTGAATCATTACAAAACAAAACACTTTTGTCTGTCTTTCTCAACAGTTTTGCAGTTTAAATGAAATTATTCTTAACTCTAGCCTTCAAAAATACAGTGAGTGATTTAAGATTATCTTCAGGCAATAATAAGATACCGTAAATCCTGCAGAAGCTTTTACAAGAAAGCCAACCTCTCTTAAAAGTGTCTGTCATTGTTTAACTCTGTCTTAGGTCTTTTGTTCTATTACATACATCTACCTTTGAAAAAAGTGAATGTTTGTCTATTTCCATTCAGTGTGAGCCTCCTAACAGACAGCAAAGCGGTGGGATTTTCAGTGAGGCAGATGGAGGAACAGGGGATGAGGAGGATCAGTGGTGGGAAGACTACTCTCCTCTGTCTTTCTGTTTGTTCAGCGTGTTTGCTACTCTGCTCGCTGCAATGAGAGAATTCACACAGTCTCGTTGTCTCAGGCACTCAAGGAATGACTGCCGAGCTAGGGGCTCAGACTTAATGTGCCTTTAACAGCCTTGTTAGTGGTGGCATTGCTTTTTATTATTAGGGTTCTTAATAATCACTTCTCTCCCTATAAACACACCTTTTTTTTTTTACCAAATCAACAGTTTTGTCTGGTCTTTAAAGTGGAATTCTTCTATTTAAATGTGCTAAAGTTGCACATATGCCAGGATCAACGTTAAAAAGCTCACTTTCCTATTATTATTTTTAACTAGCACCTGTTTCGGATTTGTAAGCATACCTGTCTGTACCGACTACCCAGGGAAAGGTCAGAGAAATTAAATTAATGTCTGTGTTTACGTATAATTTGCCAAGACTTGGAGGGAAAGGAGTATTGTATGTATGTGAGCAATAACATGTGGATTTCATGTATGTTATATATTTGTGGAATCACAAGTCAAGATGACGGAGCATTGCAACTAGCTCTTTCTAAAGGTTCTTTCACCCAATTGTTTTTGGTATGCAGTGAAAATGTTCCCAGCGCACCGTGTAACTTGAACATAATATTTTATGAAGAGGTGATGTAGCTGCATTGTTAGCTGACAGGTGCGGCCCTACAAACCCGACCAACATTGCGTCATAGCGTAGTTTTGAGATGGTTTCACTAGCTTGCAGCTGGGGGAACTACACTGTATACAGTACATCTTTCCCACCTGTCTTACTTGTGTATTTGTTTATGAAACCCTCAGTTTAACATTTTGGTTTTTTAAAGTTGTATAATGAGGTAGTATGAAATCTTTTTTGCATGTATTCATAGTTTCATTTCCAGACACTGCTCTTATGTTTAGATTTGATGCCTGGTCGTGTCTCTTTCACACAGTGGCAGCTTTGTGAAAATCACCTCACATAAACTGACATTTTAATAATTTTTGTTTCCAATGCAAATGCCATCTATAAAAAGAAAAATTTGTTTCACACCTAATCGTCACCGTGATCACAATGTTCCATTAAAAGGCCGAGGGCTGAACAACAGGGCATTATTTATTCCCTTTCCCTGCTGCGTGTTTCATCAACCTGAGATAGAGTATGCCAATTTGTTAACCCCTGCATTAGGGAGTGACGCAGCAGCATAAACAAAAAAATAAAAACGACATGATGAATAATAGCACTGATTACGGAGCTCTGAAAAAAGCACGCCAGCTCCAAATTTTAGCACTAATAGAATAATTGGAAATGGCTCACAGGATGAATAAAAAAACAAGCTTAATGGCAGCCGGAGAGAAGAGATAGCAGAAGCACTTCAATCTGAGTAATGCGTTTCCGCTGCTAGTGTGTTACAAAGGGTTCAATCAATGTCTTATCCAGATGTGAATGTAATTAACTCTGATGATGTCTGCAGGCTGTCAAATATATGTCACCGTGATGAAGTTGCATTGGAGCAGGATGTTGATGGTGTCCAGCTAGCATTATCAGTATGAACATTTTGGGAGATACACTTGCTCAGTTTCTTGCAAAGTGTTGAATGAGGAGACCAATCTTGTTTAAGTACAATATGTATTAGGCTACAGGAAGTTAGCTTAGCCAAGAAAATAACCCTTGCATCCTCACTTCACTTTTATTTGACTTCTTTTGAGTATAGTATAAACAAATGAATCATATCTCAGTGAGCTTTAGAGGAGATGGTTGGCAGATTTGGTTGCCTCCACAGAGATTCAGACGATTTATGCTAGTGTTGCTTAAAACACAGATGACTACAGTGGGGGAAAAACGTGCAAATCCAAGGAAAAAGATACAGTTAAATTCACAAGCGACAATATTTCTCCTTTCCAAAGATCCAAAAAACACACCTGCAATCACAGCTGATCACCACAGGTGCCATGAAGGCGAAATTGAAACAGAGATTGTAACTTTAAGTGCATTTTAACAGAAAAGAAAGCGATGAATCATTGTCTTATCAGGCTGTATCTTCATCACAGATCCATTTAAACACCGACATCAGGCACGCCCCCCTTGAGAGTTCACCCTCTGGAGGTGGATTCAAACCTGGACTCGCATGAAACTCACCGAGCTCTCTGGAGACTGGAGACACAATTGCATTCTCTCCGACCTTCGCTACTGCATCAAAATAGGTTTTCCCGGCAAGAGTCATCGCTGTGTAGGGGGAGACAGACAAACATCATCGTGTTACTGCCTGGGAATGTTGCTGGATCATTTTGTGCTCTGGTAAAACTTTATTCAAACCTTGATAAGTGGAGAAACTATGTAAGTTGAGGTCACATTAAACGCTGTGTTTACCTGTCACTGATTTCTCATAGTTCTTCCCGAGGGTGACAAGATTCCTCAGGCCTGGGTTGAACTGCTCCATCACATTCTGGGACAAAGAGCAAAGATGAAAGGTTATTGAGAAACAACTCTTCTATTTCCTGATCTAAATAATACCAACTATTTTCTTTACAAACATCTCTAATTTCCTTCACAAGAAAGAAACTCCTGCAGAGAATTATACAACTGTTTTTTGAAGGAGTGGGAGTAAGTGTTTGTGCTGTCGCTCTATAAATATCGACATGTGAGAGAACAATATAACTTTCAATCTTTAACTTGACCCCTCACGTATGCTTTTATAACTCAAAAGAGCGAAGTCCCACACAAAAGTTGCAGCTATTTGCAGCATGAACCTCATCCCTCTCCCTTCCCTTAACCCCCCCCCTTAACTCTCTATTGAAAGTCCTCAACAATCAAGTGCTGTTAGCCTCCCTGTCTCGATTCCCCTGGCACGCCCTCAATAGGACAATGAAGGGGGCAGGTATGACTTTACATGAAGAAAGGAAGAGAGGAGGAAGAGAGAGAAAAATGGAAACAGGTTCCTTGTTTTCTTTTTCTCAGTCTCTCTCCCAGCTGAAACTGTGGCACACTGTACACACACACAGACACAGACACAGACACAGACACAGACACACACACACACACACACACACACACACACACACACACACACACACACACACACACACACACACACACACACACACACACACTTTGCATTGCTAATCCAGGATGGAAATATCACTCCAAAATAAGAATAATCAACCCTAATTCTACAGCTGTCCATGAAATAACCTTTTAAAATGACTCTTTTTGGGGGGATTTAAAGAGGTGTTATCTTAACCGGAGACGGAAACACACACCCAGACACACTCTACCCTGCTGATCACATGTGAGTGTTGTTAATCTACGACTAAATCCAGATTAATCCCTTAATCAAACCACCAATGATCCAATCACTTCATGTCCATTGACAAGCTAGAGCCGGTCGATTGATGGGAGAAACTCTTGTCTCACTCACCACAGTCAGACAGACAGGAGACGGGCGCTTACTGCACCGTGGTTTGCTGTGTGTTATGATTTATAATTTTAAATACCTTGTTGTTTGACTTAAATCTGTTATCAGATTACACACATATCCAGTGTACGCCACAACAGGAAGTTTCAGTCATGTTGTGTGTATACAAAAGGTGATACAAGGAAAGAAAGCCAATACAGTTCACCCCAAAAACAAGAACAGTCTGAGTATTGTTATCTCTGTGATTTGAGGTCCGGATGAAAATGCAACAGACACGAGCCATAAATACATCTATTTCCCTCACCCTAGCATTCATTACCTTGCACATATCCCACTTCTGCGCTCAGCCTCCTCTGCTTTGTCACTTAAATTATTATTAGTTATACTACACTAGTTTTATTTTTCTGTGACCTGTCATATTCTTGTTGTATTAACCTGATATCTATATTTCTTGTAAATATTCTTATTACTTAAATAAAATGTAATAATTCTTGCTTTTTAAAGACTTATTTCATCTTACTGTGTTTAAGTATGCACCATGGTTCACCAAAGAAAGAATCCATGTATGAGTAAACCTCAGTGGTGTTAAGTAACTACGTACAAGAACTGTAGTTAAGTACAATTTTGAGGTACTTAAATCATGAACTTTTACTCCACTACATATATGAAGTACCTTCAGTTACCTTGCAGATTTATATTAATGATACATAATGGGATCAACACTTTGGATAAACGTGGATTAAATTCACAATTATAAGAAATGAGTTCCACCTTTACCAGCTTTGATAAACATATCAATAATTATATTAAAAAATAGAATATATTTATGATTTTTAGGTGGAGTACTTTGACTTTTGGTACTTTAAGTTTATTTTGATGCTAATACTTTTGTACTTTCACTTGAATGAGATTTTGATTGCAAGACTTTTACTTCAGAGTATCACTTCACTTTGGTACTTCTTTACTGAAGTACAAGATCTGAGTACTTCTCCCACCTCTGGCAATAAACCTGTTTCTGATCCTGATCCCCAACAAAGCATCCATCGATCAACGATTGATTACTTCTCCTTAAATTTGTTTAAGGACTTACCTTGTAAGTGCTCTCTGTAAGCTTGCTCACATCATCCGGAACGCGAGACATGGTGGCAGGTTTGTCGGTATGATAATAAAAAATGAAAGCAAATATAAAATACTTTGTTGTTAGTAATCCAGGTGTTCACTCCGAGAAATATATCCCACAGCAGCCGGTCCTGCTCGGTGCATGCGGGCAGAGAGACGCTGAGCAGCCGGGGACAGACGGACTGACTGACAGGGTGACTCACCGGAGAGACTTCCCCGCGAGGAGGAGGAGCGCGAGGGAGGGCCCCGTGACGTCACGATAGGTGATATACAGATTAATGTCCCTGTGTGATAATAAATGCTCAAATAAATACTTTAGCTATCACGTCCAAAGTGTAACCATGTCCTCAGAGAGATTCTCCGGGGTTTCACTTTGAGAAGGGATCAGTTTGGACAGAAATATGGCTAGCTGGCAGTTTATGTTCCCCAGTAATAAAGTTAAGGAGGTTTCATTCACACAAGATAGATGTAAAATTGATATGAACTATACTTGTCATTTCTTTAATTTATATTAACAAACAGTGTGTAATTTACGCTATCGCTCATCATGTACTCATTTTGGTATGATGTTGATTAGTTTTCAAAAGAAAAACGGGACACCCTTCAAAGGTGAAGCCATACAAATATTGGATTTTTTAAACAACTTGTTTCATTTTTGGGAACATTTCACATTCACAAGAAGAAATGGACTGACTCTAAAACTGCACACTTTTACTTGGAATTACAACAACAATGTTAGAAATACTAAAAATCAGAAGGCAATCAAAACCAAATGTAAATATTTTACTTTTTATAATTGTTTGAAAACCAAGCATTAATACCCAGTGCTAAATTAACCATGAACCTTTTTATGACACCTTAAAACTCACCTTTGAATGAATATTGAGTAACAAAATACATTTGGAACTTATAAATAACTAATAATAGCCTTCATAAATACAATATTGTAAAGAATTAGTTTTTTATGAATTTCAAAAAATATATTAGAATTCTCATCCTTATAAACTCTAAAAAAAAAGTAATAAAAACAATTCAATTTAATCTATTTTTAGTCAGCCAAAAGAGGGCACTGTAACACAAAGGTTTCTACCTACAGTGATTTTTTTTTGTATGCAAAGGTAGCAGTAAAATTACTCCATTTCAAGAAATCAAAGACACAAATTATGTATGTATTCATAAAATAAAATACCTAATTCTGATGAAGCCTTTAATAGCTTGATCAAACATATTGTAGTGTCCCTGTTCTTTCTCAAAGGACTACTAGTTAAAACAAAACAATTAATTATATAAAATAAATACTTTAGGACTAAAAACAGCTGGCAAAGATTTCCAAAAGCTTTCACAATTTAAGAAGACATTCAAAACAAGTTAAATGTATATATATGTTTGAACCAAAGGACTGTCACCCCTGTGTCTCAAACCTTGATCTGTAAAATAACTGTTACTTATACCTGTTATTTATTTTTGTGAACATATGTGAGGAATAGTCCCAATAACTTTGAATGACGTTGAGGTTTTTTGGGTAATTCTTAAGTTGCTAGCACCACCATGTGGCTATAGATGTACTTCCTGCGTGAAATCTGTTGTTATTTCAGCTTTCAAAGAAAGAAAACTCGATGAATCTTTCAAAGATGCCCTTCATCACTGCCAGCAATGTGTCCCAGGCAGGAGCAGCGATCTCAGAAGCTGAATGTTGCTGCAGAGCCACGTGATTGAAACGCATGGGGGCGATTTCAAGCCTATTTCAGCGGCTCATCTGCATCTGAATGTCACAGGCAGTCAGAAGATGCCACATTTCCCTCCCCATGCCCACACTCTGTGCTCTCAGTATTAACTTTACTTCTACTTGAGGTCCTCCTGAGGACCAGCAGATATGGACAGGTACATCCAAACCTCCTTTAAATAATACTTTTGATCATATAGATGTCTTTTTAAACTTTGTTTGCTTGCAGAAAAAATGTTCTGTGGATCCTGATGCTCCTTCCTTTGGTGGCCCTGGGTGAGGCAGAGATATCAGACCCTCTGACAGATTTGGGTAAGTCATCAAGTATTTCCACTTTGCTTACATGCTGTATGACTTCAGAACTAAGAAAATCCTTCTATGTTTATCAGAAAACATTGCTGGGAAGCTGGTTTTCTATCAGATGGAGGGAAATGCCACCTATGTGAGGGACACTGGGGAACTGGCTTCAGATATTCCCACTGAGACCATGTTCGAACTGTTCAATCCCCCGAAGAATTTCAGCTTGGCAAAGTTCACCTACACCTGGGACTTAGGGAACGGGTGCGAGAACTTTTCATATTTGAAAGATTAACAAAGTTTTAGGGTTCATTTCTTCGATTTCTGACACTTCTTTTGATGCAGAGAGGTGATCCAGGGCACTGAGCCGGTCATCCGCTATAATTACTCTGAATCTGGGAACTACACACTGCGGCTGAAAGTGGGAGGGAAGGTGACCACATTGTCACCTCTATTAACAGACGTCTACTCCACGGATGTCCAAGTGCTCGGTTAGTAGACTTATATTTCAGTTTATGAGCGGTTTACCTACATTTAAGACTTCATATATGAGTTAAAATCATTGAAAATAAGCTTTTATCTGTGAAATTATCCAATAAACAGTCAATAGACTATAATGATGACATCAACTAGACTCGGTCTGCAAATTGCCCCTCTGGGACATTAAAACCACTCTTATTAGTTTTAACTGTCAACGTGTATTTAAATGTGAAGTTGAGTTTAAATTAAACTAAGAAAGTGATGAATTGACTAATATATGAATTATTTTGTAGATGCCATCAAAAACATCGAGATGAAGGGGCCAGCAGATTACGAAGTGTCGCAGAACACCAGTTTGGCTTTTCATGTTGATGGAAGGTAAGGTGCTAGTATTTTGTGTGTGTGTGTGTGTGTGTGTGTGTGTGTGTGTGTGTGTGTGTGTGTGTGTGTGTGTGTGTGTGTGTGTGTGTGTGTGTGTGTGTGTGTGTGTGTGTGTGTGTGTGTGTGTGTGTGTGTGTGTGTGTGTGTGTTATCCTTTGAATTTCACACCTGTAAAACACCAATCTGATCAATGCTTGTTCAAAGTGACAAGAATGAGGAAGGATATTAGCGTATATGTTTATTTTCTCTTATTTCTTTCAAATTAAACCTATACAACTAAATGTACACTCCTCCGCTTCCACTGGACTCCTTTGTTTATTTATGTAATACAATGACATCACTGTGTTACACTCGCGCTTCTATTAGCTAGCGCTCCAACACATTGTACGTGATAGGCTAATGGGCGGGACAGCTCTAAGGAGTTGATCAGAACAAAGAAAGCCAGCTAACCAATCAGAGCAGACTGGGCTCTGGTTTCAGACAGAGGGTGGAAAGAGGTGCTGCAGCACAGACAGTATGAGAAAAATAAAGAGCTTTCTGAACATTAAAGCATGGAGACATGTCCCAGGAGAGAAAACATCAAAAAAAAGATCATTTATAGGGCTCCTTTAAACATTCTGACCCCTCTGTGTGTGTTTAGTCCTCCTATATGGGTGTGCTGGCGTTTCCTGCCCAACTGTGTGCCAGACCTGACGGGCGGCTGCACGCTGACCATGCTGTATGAAAACACGCTGCGCCTGAACCACACCTTCACCTCCACAGGTGTCCACTGCCTGGACATCAGCGTCCGCAATGAAATCAGCAAGCTGCAGACCTCCTTCAGCATTTATGTCAAGAGAAGCAGTGAGTGGTGACACAAACACACACACACACACACACACACACACACCAGGGGGAAACAGCGAATTTGCATAACAAAACGATGAGAGAAGATAGGGAAGGAGAGATAGAAACTAAGGTTGGCAAGGAAAGAAACAGCCAGGGGAAAATGCAGAGGATTGCTTTCTGATATTAATGATGTAACATCTTGACAGTCCAGTGATCATTATATGCTTTTTCTTGAAGGCTCTAAAAGAACTTTGTCCTTTCGGGGTTATGAAACCATTCCAACATTAGATAATGCCAAGAGTGCATTGTCATGAAGTTACGCAACAAGGTTCTTCACATTATCCTCTTAACTAAATTAGACTGGAAGACAAAAAATAAATTAGACTGGAAGACAAACATCCAGAGAATCACAACAATTGAGAACATTCTTGAGAAAATAACACATTTGATAACAGCAAAACATCCGTTGACCAATTCCTACATAAGTCTATGCTACATAACTTAAACTTTACCAAACACTTTTGCATAAAGAGTACTCAATATGATAAGTAGCGTGCCTGCAGAAGCATGTGATCGTTTTTGCTGATGTGTTTTAGTTTTACAAAAAATGCATGTACTGGAGTATACACCAGGAAAAAAACACTTGGATTACACTGCAAGTATATAAATGGCTCTTATAGTTTGCTTTTTACTTCAATTCATCAAGACGATTTCAGTTTTTCAGATTCTAAGTTCCCCCTGGAGGCATATGAGAAGGAAACACAAGTTGCTCTATGGTCAAAATGGATGGTTTGGAGGACTGGTCATGGAGGCCAACATGTCAAATCCAGAGAAACACTTGAACATGGGAGAACACAGTGAAACCACCTTTGATTTCGACCCTGCTAACACCTCTTTACACCTTGACCCATGTCACTGAACTCTCACAAGACTGACATGTGACCTTAATAACCCATGGACCACTCGCATGTTGCTTCATGCTGTGAACGACCCTGAGCCTTCACACCGTCAGGGTTATATATGTTGATTTGGGGAGAGAACATTAACACATGCACCCTCATGTAGACCTGAAAGTAGCAGAGGACTTTTATTTTGAAGAACTGCAGGGTGGGGCCACGATGCACAGTTCAAGCAGAGGGTACCATGACATTTCCGCCTTGAATGGATTCAGAAAAGACACAAATGAGTGTTTCACCAGGACAACAAACAATCCCTACGCCTGTGATAGTGAAGCAAGGTTAATGGCTGACAGTGACACCAAAGTCTCATGGCTATCAGTATTGTAAAAACATGCATAAGTTGCTGTGACTGACCTCAGCTAAAGGGGGGATGTTGTCACAGTAGTGGGCTGAATGGAAGACCGAAGTAACTTTGCTAAGGCTTTAAAATAAACTTGAGAAATAGGGTAAAAAAAACCCATTTTAACTGGGGGTAGAAGATTTGGTATATTGGTGAATACCATTTCAAATTGTCTGTCAGTGTAGTTGCTCTTTTAATATTTGATGCCCTTTCCTTATTTTTCTTCTGCATAATCACAATAAATAAGAACAGAAATTAGGAACAGCTGGGCGTTGGGTCATGAGGTGTTTCAGATAAAACGAACCATGTGCCGTTGGGCTGCGTTAGTTCCACAGGCGGAGAGGGAACAGGGGGAATTGAGGAATCCGGACACCACATGTCTGCTGTGCTCAATTGATTTACCTCTGATGTTATCAAACTGAAACTCATAACCAGCTCTCAGTGTCAGATTCTTATTAGATGGTAAGCAGGGACATTCAAGACTTAAAGACTTCTGTTGCTTAGGTCATATTTCAATAGAGAAAGTTATAAGGGTGGCAAATCAGAGATCATTCACATCAACATTACACACTTTATTTCACATGAGCTTTTTTCACATCTACTTCAAGCCTTACATGTAAAACAACCAAACCAAATGAAGTGTTCTTTAACAAAAATATGTATTTAATTAGTGAGAATGAATACTCCTAATACTATTTTTTAAAAAGGTAATAAGTTAGGAAAATCATCCCTGCAATCATTTATTCCCTCTGCCTTTTTCACATTTTTTAAAAAGGGAAGTAAAAAGATTCTCCTTGTAAAATAAATCAGAATTAAAGAATAAAACCCCAAAAATGGATGAACCTAACTGGGTTCCTCTCTTTCCTCTCATGGATTCAGTTTATTTATTTTCTGGTTGAAATCTAAAGCGCTGTCACACTGTGACTTTGATCACGCTCACAATAACGTGTTCTTTGTTCTGTGTGAGTCGCAGATAACGCCCACATGTTCTTCATCCTGTCATGCGCTGCCATTCTCATCGCTACCTTCTCCTTCATCGCAGTCATCGCCTGCCGCCCTCGCCATCAAAACAGAACTCAGGTACACCACGTCTATTGTATTTCAGTATCTCTTTTATTTCCCAGGGTTTAAAGCAGTAAGACGTGGTGACTAGGAGCTCAAAGAAGGACGTGAAAACAATAAATAGTGTGACATTATAGTTTTAAACTGGATTCATAATCCTAATCATTATCATAACCTTTATTTATATTGTAGATTTCAAACACAAGTACTGTTAAAAGCACATTTAAAACACACAGGGAATAAAATGACCAAATAACTGTTAATAACACAAAAAAAACCAACAGAGATAAATAATCTAAATGTAAAAAATAATAAACAAATAAAATAAAATAAATAAATAAAATGATTGGTGGATCCCAGGAGGATTTCTATTATTTTAGTAAAGTGATGTGCATATTCGCTTGAAAAATAAAATCATTTTAAATAAAAAATAATAAAATAAGCAAAAAAAGAAATAAATCGACAAAAAAGAATATATATAAAATAATAAAATATAAAATAATAAAATTAATACAATAAAATATAAAATAATAATATTTAAAATAATAAAATATAAAATAATAAAATATAAAATAATAAAATATAAAATAATAATATATAAAATAATAAAATATAATCAAATAAAATATAACATAATAATATATAAAATAATAAAATAATAAAATATAAAATAATAAAATATAATCAAATAAAATCACATGAAAGCAATTATTGCTGGATCTGAAGTGGATTTTTTTATTAGTTTAGTAAAGGGATGTTAAAAGTGATGTGCATTTGTTTTCTTCATTTAATGGATAAACTTGTAATCCAAACCTTCTTAAAGATTTTAAGTGTTTGCACTTTAATGCAGTTTCCAACCACAAGGAGGCTGTCTGTACCCAGAAATAAATCATACCTGAGCAACAGATTGTGTGGCACAAACAATTATGTAATTTCTTGCTTGTTTTAATACATCTAAAATCCATTTTGACACACATTTTACATCCTTTTTATGGATATATGTGATTTTTGCAGATTGCCACTTCCAGTAATGCTGTGTTTCTGAAGAACAACGACTCTGAAGGTCAAAGCAGGATCCTCTTTAACTTCCACGACGCCCAGAGGGGAGAGAAGGAGCCGCTCCTCCTGCAGTTTGGAGCTCCGTACTCTTCTTAACCATCATATCTGTACGCCAACATGCTGCGGATATATGCACATGTAGGTATTTGGCAGCAATCATGGCGTTACGTAACAATTCTCATCTCCTGTTTATAGCTACACTTTTTCTGTTGCATACACTTTATGTACTCAGGACTAGTGTCTATCTATGCTTTAGTCACCTTAGTGAGGAAGCCTGTTGTTCACATGGCTTCTGTATTTTCTAAAAACTAAATGGTGATCAATTAATGAGTCACAGAGCTTGGGCTGACATTCAAATGTACTCATAATAAATTAATAGCACAATTGCAGGTCATGTTTAAGCAATGAGTGTTGATTTAAGCGTGCTGAGAATGCATCATCCATCCATATTTTATTTATATTGGTGTATACATTTGAGCCTTGCTTTCCTTTTTTTGATTTTCTTTATCATGCACTTCTAAAAATTAAATACTTTATGATCCATTTTGTTCTCTGATCCTTGAGTCTGAACATTCTAACTTATACAACTCACTTATTGGCATAGTCTATACTTTGTAAGTGGTTAGCATACCAAAGAAAATCATCCTTTATTCTAACAGATGAGGATAAAGACAACACAAAGATGAGAATCCAACTTTCTAAATAACTTGATAACTTCTGAAGATTTAAAGTTTCTTATTTTCTCTCCTAGATTTCTTTGGAGTTCTTTCATATGTCACTTTTGTAAAGAAACCTTCCTTTGTGCATTGCATTGTGGGAGAACAGTATGCATAAACATCACATACAAAATTGACATAGTGTTAGTATGCTATAGTGGAAATATATTATGAATATTGTCTTCTTTGAGGACAATTTAAAACACCATATATTAAAAATGGAGTTTGAATTATTCCACATAAACAACAATCCTGTTGTCATGGTATAAACTCTTTAGCATTTAGTAAACACAATACACGTTTAAAACTAACAGATGACGATTAAGACAAAACAAAGGAATCAATCAAACGTTCTCAATGACTGAAATAGAAATTCAAAAGGTTTTTCCAAGATTTAAAGTTTCTTTGGAGCTGCTTTATACAAAATGTGTGTAAAAAATCTTCCTCTGTGCATCGTAGGACACAACAACAACAACAACACATCCCAAAATGACATACATGTAGTATTAGTATACTGTAGTTAGAATATATTAGTATGAATATTGTCTTCTTTGAGGATACTTTGACACATGATATATTAAATCCTGTTTGAATCAGTGTGCGTTATGACTTTGGGAGTAAAGAAAATTGATGTCATGTCAATCAGTCCAATGGAAGTCTAAATATTTTAGTTTCAACCAAAATAACATTCCACCCATAAAGCCTTTTTACACCAGGCTCTCTCAAAAGGAGTAATGTTTGGACTTGTGTAAACTGTGTAATCGAAGGATGAAAAATGAAGACAAAAGAAGTTGGAGAATGATAGATAATGAGTCATGTTTGGCACTGAGTAAAATGCTAATTAGTGACTGAGAAAACATAAGAGTGTTGAAGTTGAATACAACTGAACTGAGTCATTGTATATAACAGCTTCACACAAAGAGGATCCTTGAATCTTTCAAACCGTGCTGGCGTCAGTCAGATTATTTTTGTCCCGATAGTGTTTAATGATAGCTCGTCCTCTGAGAGAGATGTCTCAACATTATAAATGGTGAGTCTACTGATGAATGCCATCTGTCAGAAGACACTGTGGGGAGCGGCCGGTGAGGAGATGAAGACACCGCTCGAGTCAGACGAGCGACCTTGAGCTGATAAACAGCTGTGGTTAAGGTCAGCCCACAGATTTGAGTAGAATTTAACGTACCTTTTAAATTCTCTTACAGTCACTCACAACCACGCTGTGTGAAAATTCACACAGCAAATCTAAAAATACATCTCCTCTCACTGTTGGGTAGCTGTTAAAATTAGTCACATACATAACTTAGGGAAATGTAAGTAAACAAAGATTTACAAAAGTTTCTAATGTGCTTGTTTTAATGGGTTGCTGCTTGGCGATAAACAAGGTCCGAACTGTGGTGCAAAACAGGGTGAATTAACTAACCCCTGTTTATGTATTAACCCCCTGAAGCCCCCTTCACACACTCAAAAGTTAAAACAGCTTTGCACAACTACCTTATGCAAAAAGTTAGATGAAAGTTCCACTTCTTTTCTCTTTCTGAAGTAAACTGAAAAGATGCTGATGAATCATAACCTCAACAATGGCGTTGAAAACATCTGTCGTCTCTCTGACTTATAATGTCTTACCTAGAGTACAAAAACAAAACCACAGTATTTAAAACAACTATTAGGAGCAGACACAAGCTACATTTCCATTCATTTACAGTTCTGGGATCCTGATCAAAGTAAATGTTGTATATACTCTACTTATAGCTCACTATATGGCTTGTTAGCTACGTCATGCTACATCACGCTAGTTGCTATCTGTGTCAGTCTGCTGTTTGGTGCTGAGCAGGTAGGATTATTTAAAACGTATCAAGCTGCCTTCTGTGTTCAGAGACACTTCATATTTTTGAGCCAGAAAACCAAAACAAGGCTATTGAAAGACGCTAAAACGCCACTTGAAAATGCAGTCATATAGTTAAGCTTACTCCTTTATATCCACACACTCTTTCACTATGTTCTACCACCAATGTACAGTAGGTCCTTCAAGACACATGGCTGGGGGGTTATAAAGTAGGAATGGAAATAGACTGGCATTGACATCTTCTTCTTCATCTCCATTACTAATATTGATTGAATTTTGCCCCGCGTAGCCGGATAGAGATGTTTATGTAATTGCTTTTTCCCCCCCTTTTCATCCTATGTCATTACAAAGTGGCATGTTCTGAAGAAAGGAACAAAGAAGAGCCCGACACTGTGAACATTCATGCAGCATAAATTGAGTCCTCAGAGGAGCACCTGAAAACCTGGCCATGCATTTATGATAAAAATCAATCAGACGTGTTCACTGAGAGTACACCGTCAGCCACTACAACACCTTACTCCTTTCTCCAGAGACCCATACTAATGTCACCAGTTCTTTTCCTTGTATAATTCAAAGTAAGAGAACCAAAGAACATTAGTTTTTTAAACAAAAGGTGATGTAGGAAGAGTGGAAATGTATATTTAATAATAATAATAATAAAGTCAAACATTCAGTATATGTAGTATATAGTATTCTCAAAAGTTCCCATGTGATTACAATTTTTACAGTTCTATTTGCACCCGGGTAAAAATAGCATTGCTGACTATACTTACCCGGGTAAAAATAGCCTAGTTCAATGAAGCTCAGCGCAAGTTCATTAGGGAAGACTCTTACTACGCTCACCCCTCCCAATCAGCGATCGGGGGGGGGGGGCGTTTGCTCCCCAGCTAAACCCACCTCTATTCCCACAAGCCAACCACAGCACATCTTCAAACCTTTAAATCTGCTCTCTCCCCCCCTGACAGCTTTCATTGCAGGAGAGCCCTCCTCCACCACTTCCACTACCAGGGTTCACGTCAAGCTGAAGCCACTCCTCTTCAGACCGGCATCCATCAATCCCTTCATCCCTTTCAACTTCATTCTAGAAATGCGAGTTCTCTCCTTTTACCTGGCCTTAATGATCCTCCGTACATTTGATCGTCATATAGAAAAACTTCTCTGCACATTTGAACTGTTTTGATGAAGTTTAAAGGCTCATCCTGCCGGTACATCTTATTTTATTCATCTGGATTTGCTCATATTTTTTTTACGTAGAATCACTTTGTTCTGGGCAGAGTGAACATGCAAAGAGCTGCTTTGTCTGAGGGAGTGTGTAAGTGACCCCTGACCTTTAAGCCTCTGTTATCTGTTTAGTGTGGCTAATGCCGCGGAGCACACCTGTTGTTTTCTTGACCAAAGCCACTTGAGCCTAAAGATCAGCCTGCGTAATTAAATCAGGTCGTCCCTGTCACCAGCCTGACCAATACCGCTAACAAGAAGCGAATGGATTTCAAACTGGTGTTGATCTGTCATAAACAAAGAGTGTTGCTTAAATAATGGATTACAGAGAGTGTACTGATTATCTAAAGGCCTGGGAGATAAAGAAAACAGGATTTGGTGAATTTATTTTGCAGTCATTTCCTTTATTTCCCACATTTTCATTTATTGGCAAAGCAAATGGTTTTCAACACGTAGAAAACATTTGATGGCACTTAAGTGTGCATGACAAGGCCACCAGGACAAGATCGACAATGCCTCACATTACTAAAAATAGAGATTACAATTAAAAAACTATATTTGTTCTTGACGGTTACACTTGAGAACGGACAGTGACACTACACAAGTGATGGGTCTAATGTGTTACACTTTCTGTCAAATCACACGTAAAGATGCATCACAACATAAAGCTAAGAGTATTTTCCAGACCATTTAAATATCATTCAAATGAAAAGAAGGCAAGACAAAAAAGCACTGTGATAGACTCCTTAGTATCACCGGTATCCAAGAATGAAGCTTTACCACCGAAGGCTGCAAAATCAACAGTAGTGCTTCTACCATACAATAACTCACAGAACTACTACACGTAACAGGTAAAGTGCCATCTTTTTAATCCCCCTAACATGTCAGGGTAATAGGTTTGATTGGTGTTGGCTTTAAGCCCATTTCCTAGTTAAGGAATAGACATAACATGAGCCAGACCCTTAATCTTTCCTCCCTTCCCATGCTGCACGCAACATCAACTCACATGTCAGCGGCCAATCGTCTGGACCCTGCCGTAGTAGCGTGAGTCTGAGAGTGGATTTTCATTACTTGAAAGCTGTGTGGGCGTCTGTGATGGGATGAAGATGTACAGTAAATGATGTCCTAGCACCGAAACCTGAGGGGAACTTGAACCTTAGAGGTGGGTGTATTGAATTGTTTAAGTACCTCTCAAATACCTTTCCTTGGAGAGTCGAAAAAAGAACATGTTTTACGCGCTGATGTTCAACGTAAAGCCCACGAAGCAGACAATAAAAAAATAAAATGCTGAATGGATGGAAACACAAGTGAGGCACAAAAGTTTTTAAGCATTAGGCAGGCGCTCCTGACACGTCTCCAAGGGTCGCTTGAACGCTCCCCTCCCAAACACTTCCACGTTGGCTGCAAGCCAGGAGATCACGTTCCCGGGGATGTAAGAGCTGCAGTTAGCCATGGACTGGATCTCCACCGGCTTCAGGACGCGGTCCCAAATGTTCACCTGACTCAGCTCGCCCACGAAGGCCTGTCCGGCATCAAAGCGCCCGCCCACCACGTCCTGTAGGGGTGATAAACAGCGGGATGGTAATTAAAAAGCATCGACACTGTAAGGAGGAAGCACCCGGTGGGAGTGGAGTCATTAAACTTTATGGTTTATTGAGCATATAGATGACGTTCAGGGCCTCACCACGTTCATCCTCTGGGTAAAGTGGGCAACCGTTACAAGAGAAATTTAGAGACCACTCCTAATTTTTCAGTGGTCTCTTAATTTTTCCCAGGGCTGTGTATTTGATTGGATTTGTTGCTTTTCACTCATTGTATTGTATTGTAAAATACGATCATAATACTAAGCATATTTTATTCTTAATTCGGATTATAATTGACGTTGTGTGCAGACTGTCTGTGTCTGATGAATGACAGTTCAACAGTGAGAGAACACTACCATCTGATGTTGTTTATGCACAGCACACATAAAGTTTCATTCAAGTGACCTTCTCGTCAACCATGTGTGAGTCTATTGTGTTAGAGCTTGTTGAAACCAGTTTTGATCTGGAAATAATTCAACATTTTATGAACAATTCAGGACAAATGCTCTCCCTTTGCAGAAATCACAAGGTTGAGCTGTTTTTCTTTCCATGTAATGTGTAAGAAATCCTCTGATCGTACTCAGTCCCTCTGCAGAGGCGTTGTTATATTCTCCTTCTTTTATAAATATATAAAGACATTTTGTTTAAATGACTTGTTTCAGATTTCCATCGAAGTTGCAGGAAACTACATTTATGTAAACAAAAAGAAAAAATGAGATACCTGTTCTTCAGTATTTTCAAATTACGCTACTTTATACTTTTACTCCTCTACATTTCGTTGGCAAATGTTTCCAATTCCAAATAAAAATCAACTAGTATATTATCATATATTACTACAGATTGAGCTACCCAGTAGTATGCATTTAAATAATCTCCGTTTTTACCAAGTGCAACACTGAAAAGATGAACTCATTCATGCATCAATAATGTTTAAATGGGCTATTCTGCATAACGAGTGATTTTAACGTTGGTACTTATGCAGGAATTTGACTTGTAAGTGCGTTTTTTTACACTGTATTATTGCTACTTCTACTTAAGTAAATAATCTGAGTAATTCTTCCACATGTCCTATAATAGGAAAGGTTTCAAACACTGGTTTAATTTCCACAGAAGGTTTATCCTTCTTTTAATAATGCACATATTTCTCAGCATCAATGGGCAATGATTTGTATTTCTATTATCTTGTTAATTATTTTGTCATGCTAACCTGTCACTGTAATATTTCTGCTGCTTCAGGTGTTGTTGATATTCAATCTGCAGTTAGCAAAGGTATTCCAAAAATAACTCTTAACAGAACTGCTTGACATCACACCAAGAAGTGTTTGACCTGTGAGACGGTGAGAGGTGGTGCTCCATCATCAGAGGTGAGGCCCTTCCAGGTGAGTGCCTGCTATATTTGATCCCCACAAAGGACCTGGAATAGTAGATATTTGCTGCACTATCTTACCTGCTCCTGCCCCAGGATGATGACCCCCCCGGGTTTGATCGGGTGCCAGGCTGCCAGGTTGTCCCCGCTTCCCAGCTTGCCTCCGTCTTGGTAGGCGTCCCATTGGCCGTCCCGTGTGGTCCAGGCGATGCAGATGTGGTGCCACTTCCCATCCCGTACCTCCAAAGGTAGCTGGGCGACCTAGGGATAAAAAATCTAAGCAATTAGCTGTGGTCAGCATACATAAAACCACATTAGGCAAGAAAGAAGCAAGAAGTTCTGCTTTATGTAAAACATTTGGATTAATCCAACTCCTTTTTAACAATCTGAGAATTTGGGAAATGGGAAAAGGGGCCACTAGATCAATATAATTGGAACCACTAGGTCTTTAATCATAAACAATGCATAATAATAAATAGGCTTGTTATTTCCTGTCAAATATGGGGTTGAAAGTATCTGACATGTGAATGCAGTGGAGTATTAGATGATGTTTGACCTTGAACTGTATTGAAAATAAGTATAAAATGGAAATACTCAAGAAAAAACTTTGCTTGAGTTCAGTTTTCTTGATGGTGTAAGGTGGATATGAAAGGAAACATTAAACAGAACAATAACAAACCTTGGAGAGTGTTACTGATGAATAGTGATGGATATGTGCTTTCTAATCCGCAGATGCAATGCAGTGCAACTTAGCTGTGTTTTTCCTCCATAAAACCAAGTGTAAAGTATGGCTGCTGGTTGGCTTGCCTTGTCATTGATGAGCAGCTCTATCGGGTTATTGCCCCACTCGATCAGCACAATCTCGTTAGCCTGGCCCGGCACACCATAGGAGAAGGGCGTCCCGATGCCAGGACTGGCGCTGGACTTGATCCACATGCAGAGCGTGAAAGCGTACATCTCCGGGAGGGTCTTGGTGACGCGGCCGTACAGGTAGTTGGTCCGCTGGGGGAGGGACAGCTTAAACTGCTCTGGGGACTTGAAGTCTCCCCCTCCTGTAATGAGACAGAGAGACATAGTGGGAAAGGTGAGAGGGGACACATGAGTTGTTTCATAAAAAAAACATACAGGAATCAACAAAATTAGAAACACTTCTGCTGATCAGTGCAATAAAAACACAAAGGAAGAACGCCTAAAAATCAAATCAACTTCAGCAAGCAGACATCTACATCCAACAGGCTCAAAAATAAGGACTGAAATAAACAAAAACTAGGACATGGTGCAGTAGAATTATCACCATTATTTCTATTAGCTTCAATATGATTATGGCAGTAGAATACAGATGTTTATTGAACTTGTATTCATGTAATTATTGCACCCAGATAAGAGCATTTATTCCATCTTAAAAACATAGTTATTCCACAAGTAGAAATATCAGTATCACATGCAAGTTTAATGTGATATTAAACTAAAATAGGAACTTTTATCGCACTAGAATATATTGCATTTATTGCACATGATTTATAGTAAGTATTGCAATAGAATAAGAACATTTATTGTACTAGAATACATTTAATTAGTGCACTAGACTAAGAAAATGTATTGCTCTAGAATACATTATTGCAGTAGCTCTTTGTTAGTTTGCCGTTGAACAGCTGCTTTCTTTTAATGACGTGCTAGGTAAGTTTGATAACGAGCCAAGTTGCTTCAACATGTTCATAGTTTCCTTGGAATGAATACAAGGGAAAAGCATCCCATCAGCCTCTTTATGTTGATACTCAGACGTAATGGAAAACCTCAACAAAAGTAGCTTTTATGTTAAAAACGTCTGTCACTTTGTCTCTGATTCATCAGACCCTCTTTTATTCCCCTGAGTGCCTTCCTCTGCCTCCTCTCCATTAGTGTAGTAGATGCTTTATTATATGCATTTTCCACCATGTACCATATTCCAGCTGACTCATCCTACCAGATCACCTCTAAACAACCTCGAATCTGGATTTTAGGATTTGAATTGAACCGTTTCCCTTCACCTTTCTCCAGCTCACTGATCCTGTCCACCAGAGCGCTCAGAGTGCTCTCCGTCTTCAGCCTGTAGGCGGCCGTGGCGTTGGACAGCATGCTCTTCTCCTCCTCCAGGGTGCTGACTTTCTTCAGGAGCTGCTTCTCCAGCTCCCCGAGGCGACGCTGCAGGAGGTCCCGGAGCTCGCTGGGGAACGACGCTCCCGATACGTTGGCCCGCAGCTGCTGTTGCTAAGGAAGGATGGACGGGACAACATGAGCAGGAAGAGCACACTGAGGATCATCAGGCCCCCACAGAGCTGCATAGACTTACATCAGCGCTCTATGATGGACCGGCCCAGGGTCAGGGTCAGGGTTGCATAAGGCTTTGGTTTTCCACTTGTGTGGTTTGATTAAACGTATTTGGACTTGGTTTGAGAATGAACTGTGGCACTTAACAATAAAATGGGAAGGTGATTTCTTGGACACACAAAATGTTTTTACACACATATTTGAACCCCAAATCTGTAGGTAGGTCCTCTGCCTTCTGTTGAATCAAATACATTTTCCCATCTTACACTGCACTGTAACTTTTAATCTTCTAATTTATTCTATTTCAGCTTGTTCAGATTTATATTTGTTGTAATTTCTCAGGTTTTAACTTTTAAAAATGTACCTAAGTATAATTTTAGAATGAGTTGCACTGCAACTTCATGCTTTTTGTTGAAATATGCTATACATATAAACTTGCCTTGCCTCGAAACCATATATTTATGAAGTCAAAACAGTTCCCTGTGTGCAGTATCACATAAAATCCCTCCAAATTCAGTGTCTATAGAGAGGCTTCAGACACTATACCTGATGACATCATACGTCTAGTTTTTCATTTTCACTAATACTTCTGGATTGTCTTATCCCACATTGGTCAGAAATGTTGCGTAATTAACCTTTAACACTGACAAAAATATAGCTCATCCTCGTGTTAGCACTTACATAGCAAACTCCCAGGAAACACAACGGGTCCTGCGTAAATGGAAGAGTAAAGCTTTCCAAATTGATTATTATTATCGTTCTCAGACAAACCTGTGATTTGAACAGCGTTAATTGATTCTCAAGAGTGCCATTAAGGTGCCAAGTTTAACGGCAGCAGTGAATAGACAAGGTGAGGTAATCCTATAATTCCTAGAAGTCAAACTGTTTTTTACGCATGGCTTTGGCACAGAGGCTTGCATTGCGCATTTCCTTACCTCCAAATTTTCCAACCGGTCCTTCAGCCCTTGCATGGTTTTCCCGAGACTGTCGATGGAGTCATTTGGATCCCTGGGAACATCCCCCATTGTGTTTTGCTTCTCTTTCCCCCAGGAAGCCCCCTTGTCGTACTTCCTATCGTCGGTGGTTGAGGCACAGAGGGACAGCTTGGTGGTGAGCTCGTTGATGGTGCCTATCTGTTTGGAAATCGTTTCTTTCTGCTGTAGAATTGTCTCTCGGAGCTGCATGACGGTGTTTCTGAGTTCCTCTTCCTGGCCCCCCACGTTTAGCTCGGGTAACAATGTCACCGGGCAGGTGGGATCTCCGCTGAGGGGAATTGCGCGGCAGATGTACCGCTTTCCATCGTCCAACTGTCCATTAGTGGCTAACTGAGCGCAGCCCAGCGCACACAAACACAGCAATCCGCACAAGAGTAAAAACATACCGGCAGAGTTAGAATAAAAGTGAAAGACAAACCTTAAACCCTCTCTAAAAACACCCACTGGTTAGTTTAGTGCGTAAAAGTGCAGGTTTACCCAAGAAACATCACGTAAAACTATCTGTACAAGGTAGCGCCATGCCTGAGCAGCAATAGGAAGATAGATCTGAGCAGAGAATCCGATCACGTAAGCCCGGTTAATGAGGCTTGTGTTAGGAACTATTTGTGGCTCTAACAGAGAGCACTGCGCGGTGCTGACCGGACAGCTCCTCTTAGGAAAGAGGATTACCAAAAAAAAAAGGTGTCTGTGGAGCTCTTGGATTGGCTGTAGTAGGCTGACGTCAGCACCTGGGTCAAACATTTGTTGGTTAATTTATTTGCAAAGTTAATTATTAAGCAATGCAGGAGTTTATTAATTACAACATTTAAGCTGACGGTGTGATACAACACAAATCAGTTCTCAGTTTGCTGTTTGTTTTGTTTATGTTTTATGTTCCCATAATTCATTCATTGTTGCATAGAGCAGTTTTTAATTCAACATTAAGTCAGAATTCTGAGAAAAAAGTCAAAATCCTGAGATTAAATCTAGAATTTTAAAGTCTGAACTAAAACAAATAACACCTTCAGTGCTACTTCAAATGTCTTTACACATGTGGCTCTAATTCTCTTGCGTATAACATCTCACAGTTTTATAAGAAACATGCCTGTGAATCACTAGTGTTATGTTTTCATTAAAGGACCAACGTTAAATCGATATTGTCATAACATGCCTACTCTTTCTTTCTCTCCAAAACACTCAAATCAACTGAGGATTGGGCAGAAAAACTGCCAACAGGGGGTCAGTTCACTAGACAAAATGTGATGCAGTGCCCTCTAACCTGTCAAAAAACAATTAAAAAATCCATCTAATTCCCACAGCTCTCAATTGGCTGCTCCACATGATGGTCTGGTTTCCATGTAAGAACGATATTCATCAAAATGTTGTATGAATTGAGTAAATGTCATGTAAGGTGGTACAAGAGTGTACCATAGTTTCATAACATCAAAATAAATTCTCATTTTGAGAAGGAAAAATGTATTCAACATTTCAGCTTAGTTTCAATTTCAGGCATCAATGTGGATTCAATACTTTCGTCTGATGATATTTGACTGTTGATTAAATCCAATTTGGCTGTCTGGGTGATGGAAAAACAAAGGAGTTTTTTAGTAACAATCAGAAAAGCAAGTGCACATATCCAAGCAGGTCATTAATACATGTTGTACCAAGATTCAAGACCACCACTTGCCCAGCCGTGAACAACATGAGAAATCGTTATGAATGCAGGTGAGTCCCTTCAATAAAGGAAGCGTTGAGGAAGAAACAGGATGTGGTGGTAAACAATTAGCCACAGCTGCCTGTCTGGCTGTGAAAGGTCAATAAAGCCCGGTGTGCAGACTGGAAGACATACCACTGTGCTTTGAACACCGCTCCAAATCACACTGTTATTCAGGGATCGTTCTTTTTAATGAGAGGAGAAACAGTTTGGTTTCATTCACTGACAACACAATGATAAATGTCGATGGTTAAAACACAGCAAGGATTTCAGCTGCAGGACTTCTTTTTTGCTCTAAATGAATGATCAGATAAAGACGCTTCCACTCAAGTGATCACATAGAAAAGTTTGTTACTAGGTTACTATCCCTACAGGCAGCTTCAGACCAACGTCAATGCACCACATCAGCATCATGTCAACAAAAAAAAACACATCTGCAAAATCAGACGGGTTTAACAAGTTTGTGCCTTCCAGAATGGAAAGCCTATTTCAGTAGCTTCTCATTCCCCTGAAAATAATGGGTTTTTTCCAGTGGTGGATGAAGTAAAAGTAGGAATTAATAAACACATTTTAAACCGAGCAGGATTCGGGCCACATCTAGAAGGTCATGAAGTAAACTTGGGGTGTTGAGATCAAAGTATTAAGAACATAAAGAAGAAAAACAGTTCAGTTTTATATGAAATATTTGGATAAACTGAGTGTTTCAGAGGGGAAGTATCCCTTTGTTGGAACTGATCTAAAATAATGACAAGTGGCCCAAAATGGACACCAATTTTCATGAGACGTCATAAGCCAAACATGATTGGAACAAGTAGTCCTAAATCTTAAAAGTATATTTATATTTAATAAGCAAGTAGTATCTTAATTTCACCTTTTTAAATTACATTAAATGTCCATTTTTAGACACTTTTATCCAACTTACATTCATTCAGTGCTGTAGACGATCCCCACAGGGGCAGTGTCTTGCCCAAGGACACAACGACATGCTGACTGCAGTGGGGATTGAAGTAGGGATGCGAAAATCAGCGCACTCACTCACTGAGCCACACCCTACCCTGTGTAATGTTAAATATTCAGTTGACAGTAAATACATCTGACAAATAAAGAAGCAGAGTTTAGGTTGAATATTTCCACCTGTAATGTATTGGAAAATATGTATAAAGTAGCAAAAATTGGAAATGTTGAACTGAAGTACTTTGATGAATAGTCTTGCTGTTAGTTTAAGTGGTTTGGAAAGGAAAATGTAAAAGGAAAAATAAAAAATGTGAAGGACTTAGGCTGACTTCTCTGATAAATGGTATTTGGATCACTTCAAATTTGCAAATTCAATACTTTGATCAGATTCATTTTAAGCAGATTTGTTGTAAAGCATGTTTGGTCATAAATGATATGACTTGTATGTGACAGGACAACTTCCCAACAAATGTAAATAGAAGCTATATTAAAGACAAAATACAGGGAAAGATTTATGAGAATATCACAGCAGAGGTTTAAGGTGATGTGAGTGGATGAAGGAAGACAGAAATAGGGCAAGCAGGATCTTGCTGTGCTGTTTGAGCATCAGAACGTTCAGTTTGCTGTACACAGGGTTTTGTAGCTTTGCAAAACCGGTGCAACACCAATTATCATCATGGGTAACAAAATCTGCCTCAGTTAAACCCAGAATGTTTACTTTGACATCACATCTTCTTTCTGCTACCGAGGTGAGAAAGACAAAAGGTATCTGCCAGTCCAATCTCAACTCATGATGATTAAATCACCTCATAACAATACTAACAACAAGCATATTCACAAAGCATGGAAGGCTGACTAAACTGAGTCTTTTCACAGATGTTTATCTGGCAGGTTTACAGAGAATATGTCCTCTTATTCTGCAGACCTCATGGATGGAAAGAGTGAATCTGGACGCAGAGCTTGAATAGATTTCCAGGGTATTGTTGAGGATTCAAGCTCAAGGAAAGTGCACTTTTTTTTCTATATGAGAAATAATAATGCAGGGGTGATCAGGCTTCACCATAAGGGTACATCAGTAGCTGGAGAAGAGCACTGGGGAAAAAAACACACACACAAATCTAATGGAAACATGAGTGGTTTCTGGAAAGCGGGAACTATAGCGTGTCATCCACTCTCAGGATAAAGCCCCTGTTACACAAAAAAACCTTGCTAATGAAACGAACAGGACAGTGCAATAAGCCTGAGACAAATATCTTTTAGCAGATCCTTATTACTCAGGGAACAGAGAGCGAGGGGGAGAATGAGAATGTCACATTATATGTCAAATTATCTTGTACATTTGGATGACATTAACTGAAAGGGACATCTCATACTGCAGTATTTCACCGGTGGGTTCACTCTATGGAAAGAGGAGGTTGTGAATTAGAGAAATATCAATCAAACCCATTAGTAATGAATACAGTCAGGACACAGGACATGATAAATAATGACCATCTTTCAACCTGACTTCATTATTTGCAAAGCTATGGAAACAACCATAGTGTAAAAGAAAGAACATCACATCTGTATGCCTTTTGCACATTCATTTGAATCCATAAAAGCATCTTAATATAATGTCAATGAACAACCTTTAAATGATCGTGAAAGGTAATATACTCTAATTTGCCCAGAGATCTACAGTATGTAAACCAGATAAAGCCATTGCAAAATGTTCTTTGGCACCCATCATCTTAATGTTTTCCAACATTAATAAAAGAACAACAAGATGTACAAAAAAAAGGATCAATAATTGACCACGGCTATGACCTATTATTTCCTAAGCCATAACCTTACAACATATTTAAAAACACAGTCTCTGGTGTTTTATTATAAACCTGTTCATTTTGAGGGGGTTTACCCACTTTCCTACATTGGACTGCCATCTTGTGGACAAACCATGCTAACTAATACAACAAGAAATGATTTAAAACAGTGAATAAAGTACCTTTATTCCAAGGGAATGTTGTGGCAGGAACATCAGAGTTATTCATGCATACGTTTTTATCGAGCTTTATTTCCAACTCCTCAGTTTCAGTTCTTTAAGGTTGCCAGGTTATGAAATATCCCTCTAAATTGGCAATTGCATGGCGTTAAAGCTCTTTAATTTATTAAAATGGATGAATAATGAATCCTATAATACATTTCTGACTTAAAACAGGGGTTTACTAAAAATTAAATCAGACCGATAAACCACACTGTCCATGGAAGTGACTGTGCGCAGGTACCCGCAAATGTACCTCTTCTGCAAACAACGCGGGGAGCCAGAAGACCATCGAAAATGATGGTCATATAACCACTGATTGCATTGTGTATCGTTCCGATGGTACTAGAAAGAAAACGTAAGACCAAGAAAACCTATTTTCACAAAGTTGTCGATCATTTTTATCACTTCCTTGACTATGAATATGGCAATACAAAATCACAACAGTTGTATTCCTTCATAGAGGAAAATGCATAGGGAAACTTTGATGCACAATACGCGGAGCGATACCACACATCTTTGCTAGGCGCCGCAAACCCTCTACAGCAGTGTGAGCGCGGCGGATACCGAGCGACGGTTTCCTGTCTGTGGTGTTGGGTGAGTGCAACATTTTCGCTTTTTTGTATAGAATGAGACAAAATAGTAGGAGTTTTTAATAGCCTAATGTGAACTGATAACTTTAAACCCGGTTTTCTCTGAGAAAATGTGCTTTCTCCCTCTGGTTTGTGTTTATTCCCTCCTTTAAGTTTCAGAGCAACGGGCGCTTTCTTTCTTTGGGAAAGCTAGCTTATTAGCTCGCGGTTGCTAACGTGTTCTGCAGATAATTATCAAATGTGCATTTGTTGGCTTCACTGAGTGGATGCATTAGAGTGTTACGCCTCTTAATAATAGAGTAGTTTTCACTTTGCACCTAAAAACAGTTTTTAATTCACAAATACGATCGGGGGATACAAAAGTCGTGCTAACCTGTGCCTGTGATGATGTCATCAATGTGCGTCCGTTAAGTGGCATGTTTGGATATGTTACATGGTATGTTTTGCTTGTCAAACGCTGACGTTTTATTGTAACAAATGAGATGTTTCCTTACTTTTTCAGCATACATTTTATATCTGAAGTTACATTAAGTAGTCATACTTAGTCAACTCTATTGTCAATTTCTGTGTACATGTGTGATACAAACAGTGATGGAAATGTCGTCTCTCACCGTCCCAAAGAATACAGCTATATTCATATACATATACCTATATATTTATACATATACACACCTGAACAACCAACATTATGTATGGGTATACTATGAATATATAGACACATATTTCTTCTTAGTGAGATTGTATATTGTAGAGTATTCCACTTATTCAATATTTTTGTTGTATTGTGTATTATTCAGATACTCTAGTGATATGTGTCCTTTATGAGACACATATATACATATACACAAATTAATAATGGTATAAATAAGTCAAATTTAGGAAAGTGGGTCTCATTATTCCCTCTTTTTCCCCCACAGTGTACATGCTATCTCTCTAAGATCTGTGCAGACTGCTGTCTGCCCATTCCCCGCTTCAGCCCTGTCGGTCCCATCGGCCACCATGGCCTTTGTGCCGGCGCCCAGCCCCACTGTGGTGGACCAGACCACACTGATGAAGAAGTACCTGCAGTTTGTGGCAGCACTCACAGACGCCAACACACGTGAGTCTATAGACCCCTACACTGTATTCGTGTTCGTGATGTCTAAAAAATGATTCAGTTACTTACTAAATCTATCCGTGTTTAAACAGATTAAATGTATCGAGTGCAGGAACCTCGGTTCCTGCATATTGCTGTTAGCCAAATAAATGAGGGTGTAGGAGAGGTACTTGTGCACAGCAGGGGCGATGTGATGAGAGCGATGTTCTTTAGTCCAGTCAGAGGTACGTGTGTCTGAGAGAGCGCTTGTCAGAGTAAGTATGAGTAAATGTGAGTGTGGGTGTGATGTACCTCTTGAACCACCTGGATGCTGTAAGCCAAACTGATAAGATCTGAGCGTCCCTGCTGAGCACAAGGACATGGCCATGAACATTTAGACTGCATCTTTAAGCAAGTTTGATTGATGGCTACGTTTCTGTCCTTCAACTCCCAGCCGATGAAACAAAGCTGAAGATGATGCAAGAGGTCAGCGAGAACTTTGAGGTAAGTCTGATGAATGTTGTATCTCTTTTGATGGGTTTTAAGACGTTTTGTGGAGTTCATTCAAGTGGGGATGTTTTTGACCTTGGAAAAAGTGTTTCATGCAACAGCCCGCAGCAGCAAAGAACAGTCTTTGATGAAGTTTTGCACGTTGCCTACACAGGACTGCGGGATCCACCGAGTAACTACGTGATATAAAATGTCTTAAACTTTTAATTTCAGAATGTGACATCCTCGCCTCAGTACTCCACCTTCTTGGAGCACATCATCCCTCGCTTCCTCACGTTCCTGCAGGACGGAGAGGTGCAGTTCCTCCAAGAGAAACCTACACAGGTGTGTGAAGCTTTAGTCTGGAGTTTGGTAGAAGCATCACTGTAGGTGTGGACTGCTTGCTGTGATTATAATGTCAAACTCCCACTTCTGAGTTAACCAGTTACTTTGATCATATTATTATGGTATCAGTTTGTGCACATTTGGATCGTCTGCTTGAAGAAATTGTCTCTTTTTTTTTTCAGCAATTGCGGAAGCTGGTGCTGGAAATCATCCACCGTATTCCTACCAATGAACACCTTCGACCGCACACCAAAAACATCCTGTCTGTGATGTTCCGCTTCCTGGAGGTATGAGTCCGATTCTCCTACAACAGAACATCTTATCATGTTGCATCAATCAGTTATTTAAATCCATGTTTTTACTGCTTATTTTGGATTTGATTAGAAGCATTATTTGTCGTTATGCAGGTAAAATGAAAATAGATAGAAAGCTTCTCCTTTTTAAGGTGCCATCAAAATTCAGAATAGACAACATACAACAACAAAGACACATACACTGACCGGCCAAAAAAAAAGGTGCTATGATCTGGGGTTGCTGCAGTTGGTCTGGTCTAGGTTCAGCAATGTGCCCAAAGAATGAGGTCAGCTGACTACCTGAATATACTGAAGGACCAGGTTATTCCATCAATGGATTTCTTCTTCCCTGATGGCACGGGCATGTTCCAAGATGACAATGCCAGGATCCATCGGGCTCAGATTGTGAAAGAGTGGTTCAGGGAGCATGAGACATCATTTTCACACATGGATTGGCCCCCACAGAGTCCAGACCTGAACCCGATTGAGAGTCTTTGGGATGTGCTGGAGAAGACTTTGCGCAGTGGTCCGAATCTCCCGTCATCAATACGAGATCTTGGCGAAAAATGAATGCAAGACAGAAATAAATGCTGTGACGTTGCAGAAGCTTGTGGAAACGATGCCACAGCGAATGCGTGCCGTAATCAAAGCTAAAGGCGGTCCAACGAATATTAGAGTGTGTGACCTTTTTTTTGGCCGGGCAGTGAATTAACATACATACATACATTTGCCCAACTTCGTAAACATTAATCAGCTTCTAATGTTCAGTAAATGCATATAAAGTCCTGGAAAACACGTGTTAACTACTACCCCAAATCTTCCACGTACATGTGGTGGGAATCATTGTCTTTAGTAGCATTTTCCAAACAATTATCTCAGCTTGGGTTCATTTTTCTGGTCTGGTAGATGAGATGATGTGATTTCACTTTGATCTGAAATATTTTTGCAGTTATTCTAAAGATACAGCAGGTTTTTCTGTGGCTCTCTCACATTCATGCTGGTTTTTCTTCACAGATTGAGAGTGAGGAGAATGTGCTGATATGCCTCCGCATCATCATCGAGCTTCACAAACAGTTCCGCCCGCCCATCTCTCAGGAGGTGAGAATCTCAGCGTGATGCCGGCAGAAAAAGTGACTTGTGATATAGATAAATCCGTCCTCAAATCGTGTCTCTGTGTTGGGGTTTAGTTCTTATCAATGTTTCTGTGATGCTTCAGAAGAGTCAATATCAATGATTGGTTCCCTCTCTTTCATCCTAAAAACAAATAGACACATTTGAACATTTTCTTGAAGCCTTGGTTTGACACGTTTCCCATAATCCTCTCTTCTCAGATTCACCACTTTCTGGACTTTGTGAAGCAGATTTACAAAGACCTTCCCAAAGTGGTTGTAAGTACAGCCTTCTTTGCCGGTTTCAAGTGTTTGGTTCTGTGATTTAAAGCCGTATATTTTCCATTTTATCCAGTTTTTGTTGCCTCTGTTACACCAAACCCTAGCCAGATTGTTTTCTCTCCATTTATGCAGAAAAAGGATGGTACATTTTGACAATTATACCAGCTGTAAGAATATTTTTTAACGGACATATTTCTTATACAAAATGAACTGAATGCAACCTTTAAATTTCATTGAACTCGGTTCTGCTTATTGCTGTTAGCCAAATAAATGAGGGTGTAGGAGAGGTGCTCAGCAGGGGCGATGTGATGAGAGCGATGTTCTTTAGTCCAGTCAGAGGTACGTGTGTCTGAGAGAGCGCTTGTCAGAGTAAGTATGAGTAAATGTGAGTGTGGGTGTGATGTACCTTTTGAACCACCTGGATGCTGTAAGCCAAACTGATAAGATCTGAGCGTCCCTGCTGAGCACATTGACATTCAAACTGATGTTTAGTGTCTTTTGTTTCCTCTAACCACAGTTTTTCTCTGCTCCTCTCAGACCAGGTACTTTGAGAGCCCGCAGGTGATAGCGGAGAACACTGTCCCCTCCCCTGAAATGGTCGGGATGATCACGTCGGTGTTGGTCAAGACGGCACCTGAGAGGGAAGACAGCGAAACACGAACAGTAAGAGTTTCTATCTCCCATAAATCCATGCTGCTTACTTTTATCAGTACAGTCTGCAACCACCGGATGGGAGCAGAGCACCACGGCAGATCAGAAATCCCTTCCTCGTCCAACAGTAGAGACATGTACAAATCTGTGACATTTTGTAATGGAAAGAACTGACGAAGATTAAACCTGAATACTCTCTAAAACTTCAACTTGTTTACCTCTTTGTCACTGTGTACATACCTGTCTTTATTCGAGGGTTTCAGATGTCGAAGCAGGTAGCATTCAGTCTTCCTCACGGTGTTTCTCTCCTTGTTTCTGCCTCCAGCACACCATCATCCCACGGGGGTCTCTGTCCCTCAAAGTGCTGGCTGAGCTGCCCATCATCGTGGTGCTGATGTATCAGGTAAGAGACATTAAAACCTCTCTTAAGTATGACTTTAAAACAGTTATGGGATGTATTTCTTCAGTTGTAACCATGCTTGTGTATTAAAACAAAGCCTGTGTTTATCCTCAGCTTTACAAACTGAACATTCACAATGTGGTGTCGGAGTTCGTGCCCCTCATCATGAACACCATCATGCTGCAGGTGTCTCCTCAGGCCAGGTAAGACGACTCTCCGTGTCTTGCGTTTTAAAACTTGAAATGTCCCTTTACAGCCATCAAAAAGCTTACATAGAATGACTCTGAGTCCTCCATCTTTTCTTTACTACTAACTTTCTTGTTGCTGAACAAAGCTCGAGTTAAAATCAATTTTCGGGAAGTTAAAAATGTGGAAATTGGCTAAGCAGCAGGAGGTAAAGCTTTCGGGGTTGGTGGAGTGTGAAGCATTCGAAACACGACAGAAATGGAGTTCATCAGCGAAAAACTCCTCAGCCGTCTCAGATACAAATCCCATATGTAGACCCACCTCTGTAATCCCCACCCACTGCAGGTAGACGCCATCAGGAGTGCCTTCTATGGGACTGAATGAGCTTAATGTGTACATTGTTTCCTCCGCAGGCAACACAAGCTTTACAACAAGGAGCTGTACGCAGACTTCATCGCTGCACAGATCAAGACTCTGTCCTTCCTGGCCTACATCATCCGCATCTACCAGGTACACCGGCTGGATTTGAGTTTCCACTATTAACAGTGTTGGGAAGGTGACTTTTAAAATGTAGGTTACAGATTAGTAGTTACCCTGTTGAAAATGTAACTTACTAATGTTTAGATAAAGCTGAAAAGTCCTAAACAATTATCAACACCGATTACTAATAATAATAAGCTTTATATAGCACCTTTCATGCTTGCCGCAGCCCAAAGTGCTTTACAGAGTATCACAATAAAAATGGAGAAACATAATTAAAGACAAACTGAAAGAGTTATATCATGAAACAATAAAACAGGAACAGTGAAACTACTAAAGTTACAATTACCCCAAATAAAAAAACAAGGTCTTTAATTTACTTCCAATAAATTCCAATTACTGTCCAACGTGTATTAATAGTTCTGCAGTATAACTGGACTTAAGATTGGATCATTTAATTTACAATCTTACAATAACCAAAACGAATCAGCAGTATGCAGATCACCAAAAAACAAACACTGACCGCAGCAAAGGAAACCCGAACCCGAACCTCAAACCAAGTCCCGTTCAGGTCCACCCCCTGCTGCGTGGTGACAGAACTACAAATAAGGCTCGGTACTGTTCATACGTTTGTTGAATCTTCTCTTGCATCATCTCACCAGTATCCTCCAACTTGTAATACATACACATCATTTTAAAATTCACGTTTTCTTGTAGCATCGTCTCGTCAAAACCCCCAGAATATAAATAAGTGGATGTTTCGTTAATCAAACGGTGATTGACAGGAAGCAGAGTGTATTATAAAGACACCGGCGCTCGGAAGAATAAAGATAAAGGAAGACAATTAGGAAATGAAATGTTTATTTACTTTCATATGTAGTTTTTCAGACGGCACCAGAATGGAAGCACAAATAACTTCCTCTGAAGATAAAGAGTGAAGACAGTCAAACTCAGTTAATACCAGAAATAATTCCATTCTGGGATTTAGTGAACAGTTGTTTGTGTTCTTATTGACCCCCTGTCCGTGCAAATGAAATGAAAAAGATATCAAAATATTGAATAACGGCTCAAACATTTGGCGCGATTGATGTTTCTTTAGCTCATGTCTCTGCTCTGTGTCTCTGATCAGGACCTGGTGGGGAAGTACTCCCAGCAGATGGTGAAGGGCATGCTGCAGCTGCTGACCAACTGCCCCTCCGAGACCGCCCACCTCCGCAAGGAACTGCTCATCGCCGCCAAGCACATCCTCACCACGGACCTACGCAGCCGTATGTACACACACACACACACACACACACACACACCTCACACACTGACAGAAAGAACAGAATAGGAAAACTAAAAGGCTAGAATGTTTGCACCCGTGACAAAATCGGCCATAAGCTTTATGTTCTTTAAAATGTATTCGTCCCATTTTCTTAAACCAAATATCTCAGAAAAGCTCGGCTGAAATATCTGTATATTTTCTTTAACTATTTCAGGAAAGCCTGGCAGAATTTCCTTGAAATAAAAACGATCAAATCAAACGTTTATTCTTTAAATATGGCAGTAACTTTGACTAAGACTCCAGGCTGCATTTGGTGGTCAGCGTCACTGTGAAGTTGCATAACGTCTCTTTTGCCACAACTTAGTAATTCACAATTATGCCAATTTCCCTCAAATGTCTGGTAGGATATGATCATACTTTTATGAGCTGTTGGACAGACATGTATTCAAACTGGGACTTGATTACTTGGCTAAGGCAAATGTCAGTGTGGCGGTAATTCTAGTTTTAATAGGAGTTTTTAATATCCTTACCGATCCCAATTAATTATGTCCAACACTTATTTTGTCTAACAGCTGGAGACATTTTAGGATAATATAGTTTAATATATTCCTCCTGGTCAAGACATAATCAGCCTACATTTTTTGTCCAGAATGTCAAACTCAATTTTGCACATCTCACACTGAAACACATTTCTTATTAGCTGTCAAACCGGCTGCAGAAAAAAACAATTTTTGATTCTGTGACCGAGCGCTGAGCGGTGGTGAGACTGAATGAAATGGAATAAAAGCTAAACCATCCATCAGGGGAATCTTGAGACAACGATAACACATTTTGGACAATTCTTCTACTTTATACCTTGAATTACTTCTGCGGCTCGCACCATTTTCAGTGGTTTGGATCAATTTCTACAAGAGATTTGACATTTGGGAGTTGCAGAAAACAGAGGAAACTGTCTAACCAGGAAGTGGCATCGATACAGTTACTGTTATATTTAATAAAACACATCTTTATCTTCATGCACGATTCTTATTCTTTCGTCTTAAAACCATTTATAGCAACAACGGTTTTAAAGATGCAGAATTAATCCAAATGCATTGAAATCGCAATATTCAAAACTTAGGAACCACAATATTTCGTAGTTAAAATACCATTTTGAAAGAAGTTGCATATAAATCTTGGCTTCTACAGACTTACTGAAGAAAACCGGTTTAGTAGAAACCCTTTGCAAATCAAATCGGGATCGAAATGTCATATTTTTCAATAATAAAGATGAGAAATTGATCAAAATATGCACCCTTTTGTGAAGAAAATCTCTCCCTCATTTCATTTTTGTCTCTCACCTAAAATAATGTAATAATGAACATCTACGTTTCTGTTTTTCAGAGTTTATTCCCTGCATGGACAAACTCTTCGATGAGTCCATCCTGATCGGCTCTGGTTACACCGCACGGGAGACTCTAAGGTGAGGGTTTCTCCATCATTTTGATCTGAACAGTGTCAGTACCTCTCTCTGTCTCGAGGTTGGTTCCTCAGCCAGGTGCATGTTAAGTGTCCCGGCATATTAATCAGACGTTTCTCCTTGCTGCTGGAAGCTCACCCGGAGCCTGCAGCACAGATCTCCCTGTCAATTTGTCACGTACACCTGCATCTCCGGAGGGCATGCTGACATCCCTCCTCAGGTCGATTTCAAAGCCTTGTTGACCCTCTTCAGATGCCAAACTGGCTCACCTCATCAACAAAATAGCTGTCATTTCACATTAGCGCTGAAATGGAAACACGGCAGTTGGCAGGACTATTAGTGTCAGTCATTAGCTCCCTTTCTCCTCCACATCTCCCTCTCAGTTTGTTGCATCCCAGAGCTGCTTTCCATATCTGTCAAACCTTTCCAGACATATCCTTTCCTAAAAACTTGTTTCTTTTTAGAAAATGTCAGGTCACTGGAGCAGTCTGTTCAGTTTTTAACTACCATTAAGTCATGAGGTATCATTAAGAAGGACATATTCTGCTCATTTTCAGGTTCATAGTTGTATATTGTCTCTCCTGTGACATGTCTCCATGCTTTAATGTTCAAAAAGCTCTTTATTTTTCGAGTTGCAAGTGACTGTTACTTAGGAACCTTTTAGCCTTTGCAGACCATTTACATGCACACAAACTTAAACAACACACTACAGGAAAGGGGAGACACAATAAACTGTGCTCTACGTCAGAGGTCGCGTTAACCGACAAATGTCCGTCATTGACGGATATTTTTTAGCTATGACGGAAAAATCTGAAGGCCGTCCGTCATTTTGACAGATTTTTACAATGATCATTACCAATAATAAACACAACAATAAAAATCACAATTGAAATACCAGGCAAGTTGTGACAGTTTTCTTACTCTGCATAAGCTTCATTGCCGACACCAACTTTCAATCTGAGCCGACGTTACGGCTGTTCTGGTGTTCAGTGGGTCGATACATTGTAGCCAGCTGCGCAAGTTCAGCTCCATCGCACTCAAAGCCATGCTCCGATTTAAAACCATTAGCGGTCTGTGCCATTAGCACAGTCTGAGATGTAGCCTATGGCTGCAGTAGTGTAGGCTATCTACCTGTTTCAGTGGGCTGTTTCCCCTTCTCAATCATCTGCAGAAAGCATGTGGGCGTAATTTTGCTATTTAAAAGAGATGCATTGAGTCGTTTGTGTCACTTCGCTGTCTCCTGTACCGCATGCAGAGGGATTTTCTCCCGATGAAGAGAGTGCTGGCAGGGTCGGGAAATCCCTCGTTCAGGGGCTCCTGTCGGCTACTCATCACTTCGCTAGGGGAAATGTTTCCCGATTTTAGAGCGTTGGCTGAGGTGGCGCTGGTTATCCCAGTGTCTAGTGTTGCAGCTGAGCGGGGGTTCAGCCTTCAAAATAAAATAAAAACCGCCACGAGAAGTCGTCTGTCGGAGGCAAAGGCGCAGCATTTAATGTCAATCGCCTCGGCAGCAGAATCCATTGACACTTTTGATTACACGCAGGCAAGCGCACTGTTCAAATCCATGCGGCCAAGAAGGAAAGTTTGAGCTGCTTGAGCTGTTTGTATTTTCACTATAATTGACTTCGTTCGGCTAAAATAGCCCATCGTTCTAAGGCACAGCCGCTATGTTTTCACAGCTGAAAAAGTTCTGATCGTCAGAAAAGAAATGCATAATAAATAATTATTATTAAAACACGCTTGTTCTGTGAATTATTTTTTTTATGACAATAAGTCAATAAAAAACAATTGAGGCTATTAAATATAAGCATTATGGCTTAGGCCTAATATAACCATTTAAAAGTTAAAATACATGACAGATAATAATGGACAATGACGGATTTTTTACGACCCTGCCCGTCAAAATGACGGACAATGAAAAAGTCTAGCGCAACCTCTGCTCTACGTCATAGTTACATGTCTCCCTTTCTCCCCAGACCCCTGGCCTACAGCACACTGGCAGACCTGGTGCATCACGTCCGGCAGAACTTGCCCCTGACAGATCTGTCCCTGGCGGTACAGCTCTTCGCCAAGAACATCGACGACGAGTCCCTGCCCAGCAACATCCAGACCATGTCCTGCAAGCTGCTGCTCAACCTGGTGGACTGCATCCGCTCAAAGTCGGAGCAGGAGAACGGCAATGGGCGGGACATCCTGATGAGGATGCTGGAGGTACGCGACACCGAGCTCGAATCAGTAAAGAAATAACAAAGAAATGTTGAGTCACTCCCCCCCCCCCCCCTTGTCCCCTCAGGTGTTTGTGCTGAAGTTCCACACCATCGCACGCTACCAGCTCGTCTCCATCTTCAAAAAGTGCAAGCCCCAGTCGGAGATGGGTGTGGTCGACCCGGGAGTGTTACCAGGGGTACCGGCCACCCCCACTCCATCCACCACCCCGGCCATCTTACCTCCCGCTCCTCCCACACCCGTCGCCGCGCCGCCTCCTCCCCCATCCACGTCCTTCGACCGTGCTGGGGAGAAGGAAGACAAGCAGACGTTCCAGGTGTCTGACTGCCGGAGCTTAGTGAAGACTCTGGTGTGCGGGGTGAAGACCATCACTTGGGGCATCACGTCGTGCAAAGCTCCAGGAGGTGAGAGGACACGGAGGCATGAGGCATCCACATGCATATCTGTCTTTAAAAGTTTGAAACTTCCCCACGTGCCGTCTCTAACTCCTGTCTTCCTTAAAACCCTCTTTTCCCAGAGGCCCAATTCATTCCTAACAAGCAGCTTCAACCGAAGGAGACCCAGATCTACATCAAGCTGGTGAAATACGCCATGCAGGCCCTGGACATCTACCAGGTACAGACAATGACTCGTTTACCATCACTAACTTTGTCTCATATTAAAATCCTTCACATATGCGTTCGGTAAGACATGTCTCTGGTAACGAGAGTGCTTCTCCTCCCCAGGTTCAGGTCGCCAACAATCAGCAGACGTACATCAGGGTGGCAAACTGTCAGACTGTTCGCATGAAGGAGGAGAAAGAAGTCCTGGAGCATTTCGCCGGAGTCTTCACCATGATGAACCCCCTCACGTTCAAGGAGATCTTCCAGACCACCGTGCCGTACATGGTGGAGAGGATCTCCAAGAACTACGCCCTGCAGGTAGATAATAATTTGCATACAAAGAAGGAATGGGGTGCTGTTGTATCATTTTTTTGTACAGGAGATTATCGATTGTCTTCTTCTGTTGTCTCCCAGATTGTGGCGAACTCGTTCCTGGCCAACCTGTCGACGTCGGCTCTGTTTGCCACCATCCTCGTGGAGTATCTCCTGGAGAGACTGCCAGAGATGGGCTCTAATGTCGAGCTTTCAAACCTTTACCTCAAGCTTTTCAAACTCGTGTTTGGCTCAGTGTCGCTGTTTGCTGCCGAGAACGAGCAGATGCTAAAGGTAGGAGGATTTTTTTTGTCTTTATTTCCGAGGCAGTGTCTTTCTGTGACTCTCTGTGACTCTTTACTAATATTAAACTGTCCCTGCTTCCTCAGCCACACCTCCACAAGATCGTGAACAGCTCCATGGAGCTCGCCCAATCAGCTAAGGAACCTTACAACTACTTCCTGCTTCTGCGTGCTCTCTTCCGCTCCATTGGTGGAGGCAGCCATGACCTGCTCTACCAGGAGTTCCTCCCGCTTCTGCCCAACCTGCTGCAAGGTAACGCCTCACCCACTCTGAATTAAAGATGGAAGAAGAACTCCATTAATACTCCCCCCCCCTCTCTCCATGCTATTAGGTCTGAACATGCTTCAGAGTGGGCTCCACAAGCAGCACATGAAGGACCTGTTTGTGGAGCTGTGTCTGACGGTGCCGGTGCGTCTGAGCTCCTTGCTACCGTACCTACCCATGCTGATGGACCCGCTGGTGTCGGCCCTCAACGGCTCGCAGACTCTGGTCAGCCAGGGCCTCCGCACCCTGGAGCTGTGTGTGGACAACCTGCAGCCAGACTTCCTGTACGACCACATCCAGCCCGTCAGAGCCGAGCTCATGCAGGTCAGAGCTGTTCTCCTCATCCTAATGCCAAGTGAAGCTGACACTGTAGATCCAACAGCTGATGTTATGGCAGCAGTTCTGGAGATCTTCTTTCTAAATCTGACCTCAATGTTTCCTCTACTGTGTTTATGTCTTAAGAGGAGGTGTTTCTGCAAGGATACACATTTTAAAACTCCTAATTGATCTTGTGTGTGTTGTTTTAATACTCGTGTTGGCCACCATAGAGTGCACCACTACTTTATCTTATAAGTATGACCCAAATGTATTCCCTTTCATGTTTCTCCAGCTTAGTTTCAATTTCTCCATGTACTCTTTAATTAACCCAAGGTACTTTATAGTGTGTTTTATCACCTGTTTTCATAGATGAAAGAAAGGTGACTTGAAAAGGTCCTGGACACACTTTACCCCCACTTTCCTCACATATTTTAAAGAAATATATAAAAGTTATCCTTGCAAAACTCTTTGTTTAAGTCAACATAGGAGACAAACACATAGATCAGACAGAAAAGAAAACAAGCATTTTAGATAAGTCACTTAAAAGCACTTGGCATATTTACCCTCTAGTGGTAAATAGTGGGTATTACAATGTATCCAGACATGATCCCCTGTTTTAAATGATAGTTTACCCCCTTATTCTCTTTCCTATCAACTCCTCTCGTTCTCCTCCTGCAGGCGCTGTGGCGTACCCTTCGTAACCCGGCTGAGAGCATCTCTCACGTGGCCTACCGGGTGTTGGGGAAGTTCGGTGGCAGCAACAGGAAGATGCTGAAGGAGTCCCAGAGGTTGCATTACGTGGTGACCGAGGTCCAGGGCCCGAGCATCAAGGCCGAATTCACCGACTGCAAGGCGTCCATACAGCTGCCCATGGAGAAGGTAGGAACACACACACCCCAGCTTCAACCTGTCTGTCATCAGGCTAAATAAGCAGTTTTGTTTGGAGGATTTCACTGAGTCTGTCTTCCCTTTATCCGTTCTATTTTAGAAAAGGAATTAAACTCTTGATACTCCTCATTATTGTGCTCCATTGAGAGCAATACATCCTTGTCAGAGGGTGTGTGTGTGTGAGATAGAGAGCGAGTGAGTAGACGTGTGTCCTCTAGGTAATTAAATTCATCTCCTGTTTCTCCTCCTCAGCCCCAGTCAGTAATCATCAATCTAGTGTGGGCCACCATGACGGCATTATTTACTCTCACTAATGGCTGCTCCTTCTTTCTGGCTATCCATCTGTGTGTTTGCCATCATCATCCTGGGCAGAGGCAACACACACACACACACACACACACACACACACACACACACACACACACACACACACACACACACACACACACACACACACACACACACACACACACACACACACACACACACACACACACACACACACACACACACACACACACACACACTCTCTCACTCGCTGCTCACACGCAGGCTGAAGGCTTGAATCTCTAGGCTTATGATTCAGCCATATGGATAGTTGGCACATTGAGGGATTCGGGGGGTGGGGGGGGGGGCTTAAAGTGCTGTGAGGTAACGGAGAGACCACATAACTGTGGTTTGGAAAACTTCGATCTCTTCAGGGTAAAGTAAAACATCCTAAAGGGATTCAAGCAGAATACTTCACTTTTAAGCCTTTTTCTAATTCGGTTTTACTTCTCCAATCTCATTTTCTTTAACTGAAATATTTCCTGTACAAAACATGTCAGTGTTTTGCATTTAAAATCTCCTGTTTCTCTTTCAATTCACTTCTAAATTCAAGTAATAGAGTACTTCCCTGACAGAAATATCGTAAAACACTGACAACTCATCTCTGCTCTGGTCTTATCTCCCCCCTCTACTCCCCGACACTCATCGTCTCCCCTCCGCTCTGAGTGGCATTAATTAGCTCATTTTCTCCCTTTTTTAAGTGCCTGTGTGGGCTTGTCAAGCCGTAATGTAGGAATCATAATGACCTTTGCTTGGCCAGATGGCGCCCTGTGTTACTTCCTGCACATTAATCAGATGCTAGTCGTGAATCGCAGTTTAATTCCCCGGTGAATCGTATGGATTTTCGCTACATGGGAACTTCAGAATAATTAAACGGTTTGTCTGGTGTGTTTCTTTTTCAAGGCGATAGAGACGGCTCTGGACTGCCTGAAGAGCGCCAACACGGAGCCGTACTACAGACGGCAGGCTTGGGAGGTCATCAAGTGCTTCTTGGTGGCCATGACCAGCCTGGACGACAACAAGCACGCCCTCTACCAGCTCCTGTCTCATCCCAAGTAAGAAACGTCTGGCTTTGACTGCGGCACATGGTGGTTATGTGGTATTTGCACCTCACAGTATGTAGGGAATATGCACATTTTCCGGGGCCATCAGATCGTTTTTGTCACCAAATGTAAAGCAGTGAAGTCACTGGGCACTTAAAGGTGATGACGCACTAGACAGAAGCTTTCTGTGCAGAAAAGATCCATTTATCCACATAACCTTTTTAATACACACACATATATGTAAAGGTGCATTGCTCAAGGGCACTTCTACACCTACCAGTCCACACTCTGAATTCGTTGGTCTGATTGGGACTTGAACCGGCGACCCTATGGTTACAAAGCCAAGTCCCTACAGCCTGAGCTACTAGCATATGACGGTCATTTAAACCAGGGGTGTCCAAAGTTATAAGTTAGCAAAATCAATCAAACAAAGGTCAATTATTCTTGATACTTGAATATGCTTTAAGAAAAATAAATCAAACTCTCCAGAGGGTTTCATTTCTTTTGTTAGCAGCTCATCCCTTCAAACAGGAGCCTCAGACTGCTGGTAATAAGAGGAAATATGAAGGGAACATTTCCAGCTGGTTATGGAAATATGTTATTGAGCTTTTTTTTTTATCAACCAAGATTTCTTTGAAAATGTTTTTGATTCACTGAATTTATTAGAAAATTGGGCTTATTAACATATGTAATATATTTAAGGAGAACACTATAAGACAAGCAGACGTTTCAGGTGTGGGCCGTATTCCATTGTACTTTTAGAGTCTGAAAAGCAATCGTAGTTTCAATTAAATATTAAAGATGGATTTGAGATGTGTCAGATAGTCCTTGACATTTCTGAACACACATCGAGCGGAAATGCACTCAAGTCGTCACAAGAGGATACAATCTCATGTTTCTGATCCCCTCTTTAACCTTGACTTGCTCCACCTTGACATACATCCCCCGCCGTCGGCTCTCTCCACCTCACCGGTATATCGTCACACCTCCACCCCCCCTCCCTCCACCTGCTCTCACATCACGTCTTCACCCTTGTCCCCACCGCACACACACACACACACCTCATCAATTCCTTCTCAGAGTTGCTAATTACCCGCCCCCCCCCCCCCCCTCTGGCGGGCTTCGCTGCGAGGCGGAGACACACACATGAACAGACAAACAGGAAGCTGGGTGGTAGGGGGGTGGGTTGGTTGTCGGGTGGTTTGTCACATTACCATCATTGATCCCGAGGCGGGGGGGGGGTTAATTGACTTTCCGCTGTCTGTTGATGCTTCACCACGGCCCTTACACCCTCCTGTCATCAAGCACTGAATCACACACACACACACACACACACACACACACACACACACACACACACACACACACACACACACACACACACACACACACCACATATACATTCTGCGGGATAATGAAGTGTGTCAGTTATGATCAGGAGGCCTGCCCCTTCCTCTGTAAGATCTTGGGTTTTGCAGTTTCTCTCTTTTGAAATATTTTGTCTCCCTTAATCTCCTGAACCGATCCCTGCTCAGTTTCTGCTCACTGTGTGGTCACCATTTCAGTTTTAAAAGACATAAACACCGAGCAAACCATCAAATGCCTTCTATCTGACAAAGCAGAGGGCGGCTCGCTTTCCCTTCCTCTCCTCTTCCTCCTCCTCCGCCTCCTCCTCCTCCGCAGAGCAGGTCTTTTAAATGGCAGTAATGAAATGAAGCGATCCATCAGGTCTGCCCCTGGCGTGTGGCATTATAAAACACAAGCTCAAGCATGGAGAAAACAGCTGTTCAATCACACCAAGGCCCTGTTGCCTTCAGCTGCAGTAAATAACAAAAATACCAACTGGGGGGGTCAGAGAGGGAGGTAGAGGGAGAGAAAGCAGAGGGAGCTATTTTCCAGAAAAAGCCACCTGGATCTACATTTTCAAAGAAAGTCCCATCTCTACATGTCATACAGCGCTTCTTAATCTGTAATCCTCCTCATTGTGTGTTTTCCCCCCCACTAGCTTCGCTGATAAGTGGATCCCCAATGTCATCATCTCTCACCGCTACAAAGCTCAGGACACGCCGGCCCGCAGGACTTTTGAGCAGGCACTGACCGGGGCCTTCATGTCGGCCGTGATAAAGGACCTGAGGCCCAGCGCGCTGCCATTCGTCGCCAGCCTGATCCGCCACTACACCATGGTGGCCGTGGCCCAGCAGTGTGGTGAGGGGCTCTGCTGCTCTACATCCAATATTAGCTCTCTGTTTCAGCACTCAGTCCCTGCTGCACCACAAGATCCGTCTCTTTCCAGCTGTGTCCTCTGGTTAACAGAAGATTTACTTTATTGATCCCAAAGGGCCTTTGTATCAGACACAACATTTTGCAGCCCACTTCAGATCCACTCATTTAAATTATATCATAATTCCCCCCCCCCCCCCCGTGATCCTAGGTCCCTTCCTGCTGCCGAGCTACCAGCTGGGCAGCCAGCCGAGCACCGCCATGTTCCACAGCGAGGAGAACGGCTCCAAGGGCATGGACCCGCTGGTTCTGATCGACGCCATCGCTATCTGCATGGCCTACGAGGAGAAGGAGCTGTGCAAGATCGGAGAGGTGGCCCTGGCCGTCATCTTCGACGTGGCCAGCATCATCCTCGGCTCCAAAGAGAGGGTAAGTCACCGGGAGAGGGGGGGGGGTTCAGTCGGTTGTCAATGCAGTAAAGATGTTGGCTCTTATGCTTAACTATGCTATCAACCAAGCTTCCTTTTAATAAATTATCAATGTACGTAGTTGTCTATAAGTCCTAAAATCAGGATCATTTTATCACCATGGCCTCTTCTCCTCCTCTCCAGGCGTGCCAGCTGCCCTTGTTCTCCTACATCGTGGAGCGTCTGTGCGCCTGCTGCTATGAGCAGGCCTGGTATGCCAAGCTGGGCGGTGTGGTGTCCATCAAGTTCCTGATGGAGAGGCTGCCTCTGATCTGGGTCCTGCAGAACCAGCTCACCTTCCTCAAGGCTCTGCTCTTCGTCATGATGGACCTCACAGGAGAGGTGAGGGGAAATAACTGGAAATATATATTCAGCAAATCATTGACTCTTGATGTTCACGAAAGAGATATTACAGGTGGAATTAAACACCACACTCTCTCTTAATGGCTGTTTATTTACTAATCTGTTGATTCTTTAACCACAAGGTGTCAAACGGAGCTGTAGCCATGGCTAAGACGACCCTGGAGCAGCTGCTCGTGCGCTGTGCCACCCCTCTGAAGGATGAGGAAAAGACGGAGGAGCTGCTCGCCGCCCAGGACAAGTCCTTCCATATGGTCACACACGACCTGGTGCGAGAGGTCACCTCCCCCAACTCCACCGTCAGGAAGCAGGCCATGCACTCCCTGCAGGTGCTCGCCCAGGTCACCGGCAAGAGTGTGACTGTCATCATGGAACCACACAAAGAGGTGAAGCCAAGGACTAAAGTTCTCTTACACTACATAGAAGCGCTGTGCTACATAAAACTTAATGGAAAATGCATCAAATTGAGCTACAACCAGGGAGGGGGTCTAACTATTCACTATTATTTACTTCGGTTGTCTTTCTTTCTTCAGGTGTTGCAAGACATGGTTCCCCCGAAGAAGCACCTGCTCCGCCACCAGCCTGCCAACGCCCAGATTGGCCTGATGGAGGGCAACACCTTCTGCACCACCCTGCAGCCCCGCCTCTTCACCATGGACCTCAATGTCATGGAGCACAAGGTCTTCTACACAGAAGTATGCAACATGTTAAAATATCCTACTTTCCCTTTTCACAATACGTACATTCAAAGAAGTCTGAAACCAAATAGTTTTACCTCCTGATTTTCACTTTTTCTCTCCTCTTCCTCCAGCTGTTGAACCTGTGTGAGGCAGAGGATGCTGCTCTGATGAAGCTGCCCTGTTACAAGAGCCTCCCCTCCCTGGTTCCCCTCCGTATCGCTGCTCTGAGTGAGTACTCCTGCTCAACGTTCCTATGTATTGTTTGAATTGTGCAATTTATGTCCTCTTTTGTGCAATTTGCAATTTATTCTGGGTCAAGATAAGTCCCTATATTTTGCAAACTTTCCATAATTCATGCAAACTAAAATCCTCAACCTGGAGAAAACTGAAACAACAAATGAACTACTACTACTTTCATATATCAAGAAGCTGTTTTCATTTCTGACCATATTTTGTCATTTTATCTTGGTTATACATAAGTTAAAAACCCTACTCAAACTGTGTTACTGATTTATTCAGTTGTCCTTTAATGAATGTAACTTTTCCTCCCCATTTAGACGCCCTTGCAGCTTGTAATTACCTGCCGCAGTCCAGAGAGAAGATCATCGCCGCACTGTTCAAAGCTCTCAACTCCACCAACAATGAGCTGCAAGAAGCAGGGGAGGCGTGCATGAGGAAGGTCAGTGCAACACCTGATAGTTCTTGGGTAATAACACTACATACATCATTATTTAAAGGAAATATATTGCTTAAATGTGTTGCACTTCAAAGAATCTCACCACATGTCAAAATGTCACCTGTCACTGGGTTCCTTTCCTCTCTGAGCGTCGTACATCGGCTCAAAACATTGATTTGGAATTTATTCCAGGACCTAATCGATGACTCAGAGCTGTGTAACATCACTCACTTCAACAGCAGCTCCCTTTTGAGCGAGAAAGACAGACGTGACCTTTCCTAATCTGGATTAAAGACCGTGCCCTTAGGCTTTGAAGTGATCTGCTCAAAATCAAACCAGTGAATTTGTTGGCACCTTTTTAAATATCTTCCAAACATGCACCTCTTCTCCTGAGCTCTCCCTTCTTAATTAAGTTTCTTTTTCTCTATTCTTTCATCTGTATGTCATTTGAGACCCTATTGTTAAACCTCTCCTCCCCGCCCACCTTCACACGGACCTCCCTCCGCTTTATCATACTCTCCATGAACCTGTCCCCCCTCCTATTCATCACAACATCCATCCCATCCGTCCCTTCACCTCCAGCTCTTTGTCCTCTTTTCCTTCCATTCCTGTGTCCTTCATTTTTCTTTCTTCAGCTCCATCACTCCTTTTCACTATCCAGTGATTTTCTTATTTTTTTGGGGGGGGGGGTGGCTAGCCATTCTCTCGCCCTCTCCATTCTTTCCTCTCCACCCTGCTAGTACTAATGAGCGTTGCCATGGCCAGATCGATACAGGATGGAGTGTTTGTTCTCAGCACTGAGAGGAAAATTAATGTGGCTGCCATGCATCATTCCCTCCTGTCCCTGTCTGTGTGTGTGGTGTGTGTGTGTGTATGTGTGTGTGTGTGTGCATCATCAGTGTTTGCTCTTAGCATGGGTGCTTGTTTATGGCTGGTCATGCCCTCATTTGAGTGGCCTTAGTTCCTTAACGGAGACACAAGGGGTAGCGAGCAGTTCATGGGGCTGGAAACCCTGACAAGGCCAGGTCTAATGTGGAGGAAATATGGTGTGCGTGTCAGGGAAATGAAAATGATTTAAAAATACGGGCTGGGGGGGAATATCTGGTGACAGATTTTGGTAATATTTTAAAGCTAAAGCATAAGTGTTATAAAGGTTTGGCGTCTGTGCATGTTTTAATACCAACATCTAATGATTATATAGATTTAAAGTTAGTTGTATTGTGGTCTGTATATGTGTTTGTCTGACATTTATTTTCTGTTTCTCTTGTATTATATTATAATTTCAGCACCTGTTCATGACTTTGTTACATTTTCACTATAAGAACTTTAAATATTTCAGGATTTTTTTTACTTTTTAAAGCTTTTTTAATCATAAAGTTTGTTGTTGATTTGCCAAAAGATAACAGAATAACTCACGGAGCAGCTATTTATTCAAATGATTTATTATAAGCTGTTCTACCCAGAGTACCTTTGTCTTCTTGAACCTTGAACTGTATATAAAAATGTTGAATGAATTGAAAAATAAGTGAACTCACTATATATAATATTTCTAGATCGTTACAAACCTTTATTTAAGTTTTTTCTAAATGCACATAATGTTTCCCTGTGTTTTACTTAAGTTCCTGGAGGGCGCCACCATCGAGGTGGATCAGATCCACACTCACATGCGCCCCCTGCTGATGATGCTGGGGGATTACCGCAGCCTGACGCTGAACGTGGTGAACCGCCTCACCTCCGTCACGCGCCTCTTCCCAAACTCCTTCAACGACAAGTTCTGTGATCAGATGATGGTGAGGAACTCCAGCCTCCTCATCTCCCAACATAGTTGATTTAAAACACCAGATTTTTAGGGAATTTATTGTGGCATCAAAACAAATTCCTCTTTGTGGCAGTGTTGGTGCTAGGCTATCAATTTCAGATGATTTTTGGGTATCTGAAGCTGAATATTGAATATTGTGCAGGTTTAAGTTAAGAAAACATGTGTATATGTGAGAAATTGCATGCATACATTTAAATATTTAGTATTTTTTCAAAGATTTATAATTAAAACAGGTAGTAAAAGTAAAAATGTGATCATAAAAACCCAACATAAGCGAATGTATCTCGGGATGTGCATTCCCGTAGCACATTTGAGCTGAGATGCAGCCGAGATTAAGCTTTAAAGTTGTTATTTAATACTTAATTCATCTCTTGAGTAAATATCCAGTTCCATTTTCTACCTAATAATAAGCAGAAGTGCACACACACACATACTTCACAAACACACACACTCATTATAATGTCTCTGTGTCTCATAGCAACACTTGAGGAAATGGATGGAGGTGGTGGTAATAACACACAAGGGAGGCCAGCGAAGCGATGGCAGTGTAAGTATAAAACACACATACACACACACACACGCACACACACACACACACACCTCACAACACTGAGAAATTGAATACTAACTCTTAATAACACGTAGACTTCTCTTATTATAGCCATCCACTCTCACCTTACTTAGTTCTGTTAAACGTCCAAACACACACTTGAAATCGCCCCTTTTACACAAAGCCATCCGTCACATGTTGCAACACCTCCTCTCAGTGGCCCCCACCTCCCCGATGAATTGTGAGTGGCCATATTACAATCAATGATTAATTAGGCGCCAGGCAGGCGGTGGTGGGCCCAGCGCTGCGTCTCCTCATTATCTCCCCGACAGATAACCTTGTAAAGGCAGAGAAAAGGTGAGAGAGAAAGAGGGGGAGTGAGTTAAAAAAAAAACAGCTGCCTTTCCCTCACAGATTTCTTTTTACCTCCCTTCTCTTAATGCGGGTTCATCCTGTCCCGTTGCAAAATAGTGTTTAATGAGATGCAAATTGCCCCTTTTGTCTTTCCTTCCCTCCGAACCGGTAGTCTTTGTGCGTGTTGGCAGCAACAATAAAGCCCGGGTCAGGGGGGGGGTCAATTAAGCTGATGAAGACAGAAAGTGAGAAGGGAAATGGAGCACGCACGAGAAACAGAGACTACAGACATGTAGGCGAGAAAGTAGAGAGGATAGAAGAAAGTAAAACAAAGAGGATTTTCAAAATAAAATGTCAGCTGTTGTATCGCTGACCTATAATCTGTCAGAAGAGCGTTTTTCCTCCAAATGCCATCGTTTCAGACAATCCAATATGGCCCCTGCCCCGATTATCCTCCTGAGAAAAGTTCTTCCTCCTCCTCCTGAGGTCACTCGTAAAGGTTGCCGCTGTCGGCCCGCTCACTTCATACACACCCTGTCTAATCCACTCACCTTCCACTCAAAAATACACACATGCTATTCTGCTGACTCTGACCATTGTCTCCCGTTCCGGCACAGCCTGCGTTGGAGGGCGTTGAGGTGAGATGTGACCCGGTGTTGCGCCCTCTGTTGGTGACTCTCCGTCAGTGATTTCTTTCTTAGTCAAACCGATGTCGTGGTAGTAGTGGTGCTGTTAAAGTATTTCCTTGTCCCTTGTCTGTCTTTAGAAATGTCACCCCAGTTCTAACCCCTACCTGTTTTTAGAAACCCTCACCGTTTCCCCTTTGCACCTTTTTTAGAATATCCCCAATAGAGCGGTGCAGGGATGACGTATTTTTGTTGGCAGACCCGGAAGTAAGCTGCACATGGGTTCCCTCAATGCTGATGTATTTAATGTCGTAGAACGAAACGTGATCCGTCTCTTAAATTTGTGTCAACCACAGACCTTATTTCAAGCTATTTTCCAAAATCCTACGGAGAAATCCCATTCACTCTGAGAAGGGAACCGGAAGTGGTAAAATGCTAACTTACTTCCGGGTTTTAGGACTCGTTCCTGCACCGCTCTATACAAGATGTAAGCACAGGATCATGCAAGGTGTTCTGTGGGAAGTAAACCGAACACAGGTTGCATTTTCTCACTGAGATTATCTCTCCACAGTTGACTGTCAATCAAGAAATGATGTCCCCTTCCTTGTCTACTTCCTTCATGTTTCCTTAAAACTCACCTTGTCTCCTTCTCTCCTCTGTTCTGTCTCTCTGACTCTCTCCAGGAGATGAAGATCTGCTCCGCCATCATCAACCTTTTCCACCTGATCCCGGCCGCGCCTCAGACCCTGGTGAAGCCTCTGCTGGAGGTGGTCATGAAGACGGAGAGGGCCATGCTCATCGAGGTAGGACCCCCACTTCTTCATCATAGCGTTCCATGTAGTTGTGCAGATAAAAGATCTCCCAGGGTTTTATGTTCATTTTTTGGTGCAGTAAAAAAAGATGCATGAAAAGGACCTCAGTTCTACAACACTCATAACCCTGCACATGAATATTTAACGCGTTTTATGCAGGTATGCAATGGATTGGAGTCAGATTTATTTGCCCCACAGCAGGGAGGTTAACAGTGCAGATAAAAGGCAAAATTACAAAACAGTAGACCAACTTATTACAAAAATAGTGAAGCACATGATAATACCAGCCATGGTAGAAAGAAATAAGTGATCAAATTCACTTTTACATCTTCCAATAAACATCCAAATCCTAATTGATCTAGTTTATAGCACTTTAAACCTCTCTTATTCAGCGCCGATCTTCACAGATACGTGCTTTTGCTTTCATGAAATTCGCACCTTTTGTTCCTGTTTTTAAAATGTCTCTTCTTCTGCCTCCCTCCTCCCTCTCGCTCCAGGCCGGCAGTCCTTTCAGGGAGCCTCTGATCAAGTTCCTGACACGCCACCCATCTCAGACGGTGGAGCTGTTCATGATGGAGGCTACGCTCAACGACCCCCAGTGGAGCCGCATGTTCATGGTGAGACCCTGGCAGCTTTTACTTGCACATTTTGCTGCTTCTTTAATCGGCTATAATTGGGAATATATCGGGTGTTTTTAGGCTTGTTAACACCATATTGAGACGATATTAAACATCCTTTATTTCCTGTATCTTTTTTAAATGCAGTGGTTGCAGCTTTGGATCCAATAAAGTAAACATGGTTCCCTCTACTCGTACTTACGATACGTCATTTTACTTACATCATTGATCTATTCCTCGTACAGAGTTTCCTGAAACACAAAGATGCCAAGCCTCTGAGAGACGTGCTGGCCTCTAATCCGAACCGCTTCGTCCCCCTGCTGGTTCCCGCTGGCACTGCAGCCACCGTCCGACCCGGCTCTCCCTCCACCACCACAGCCCGACTGGACCTGCAGTTCCAGGCTATCAAGGTATACAAATGTGTATATTTCCTTTACACTCTATCAATTTATTCTTCCACGACACCACAAAAGACTACGCCATATGGAATCAATTCAGTATTACAACATTTCTGATCAAATACCTCAATATTAACCTCGAAAAATGACATCTAATGACACTAATGGTTGATCCTACTCTGAATACTCCATAACTCTCAGTAAATCCATCAAACAACCTCTAACCTCCTTCTCTCTCTTCTTCTCCGTCCCCTCCCCGCAGATTATCAGCATCATAGTGAAGAACGACGAGGGCTGGCTGGCCGGGCAGCACTCCCTGGTCAGTCAGCTGAGGCGAGTGTGGGTCAGCGAGGCCTTCCAGGAAAGACATCGCAAAGACAACATGGCCGCCACCAACTGGAAGGAGCCCAAGTTGCTGGCCTTCTGCCTGCTCAGCTACTGCAAGTATGTAGAATCATTAAATGGTAGGAAAATGCCTAATTATTGGAGGAAATTGATCTGAAAATGGACATCTGCGATAGGCAGGAACATCAAACCCTCTCTCTGGACTATTATTGCTGAAGAACTACTCTAGAATAAGAGGAAATGATGACTAAGTGCCTCTTGAGCTCCATATTTTAGTCTTTAGCTTGTGTAAGGACTGGAAACTTCGGTAACACTTTACTTGAATGGGTTTTCATAAGACTGACACATTAATGAATACTTATGACAGTTGTCGTTAAGTGTCATTCGGTAAGTTATGTCACTTTTGATGCAAAGGTGACATTGTTTGAGATGTCCTTGTTATGACAACTCGACATAAACCAAGACAACATAAACATGTCATAGCAGACCTAACTGTCAAACTTAAGGAAAACGTGTAGCTTGATATCTTAGCGCGACATTAAACCGTCATATATGGATGGTTTTGACACTCGCTGTCACAAAACCATTACAACTGTGTCATAAATATTGTCCTTTTCATTAAGATATCAAGCTAAACGTTTTCCTTAAGTTTGACAGTTAGGTCTCCTATGACATGTTTATGTTGTCTTGGTTTATGTCAAGTTGTCATAACAAGGACATCTCAAACAATGTCACCTTTACATCAAAAGTGACATAACTTACCGAATGACACTTAACGACAACTGTCATAAGTATTCATTAATGTTTAAGACAGGTGTCATGTCATTGTTATGACAATGTTATGTCAGTCTTATGAACACCCATTCAAGTAAAGTGTTACCGAAACTTCTAAGGCATTCCTATGACCTCTCACCCCACCTCACTGTCTGTGCACAAACTCACAGCAGATGTTTATTTCAGACCCTACAATTAACTCAGACCTCTCCTGCCACTGATTTTGAAGCATGTGTAACCTTCTAGTGATTAAAAATAAGGAGGTTTTTAAGCGTAAAACTGGCTAATTCCTCCGAGTCACATTGGATCTTTTTTGAAACGTCCCACGTTCAGGATGGTTGTGGACATATCTCTCTCGGTACATTGAACTCGTTGACCTCCCCTCTCCTCTGCAGGCGTAACTACTCGGAGATCGAGCTGCTCTTCCAGCTGCTGCGGGCCTTCACAGGACGCTTCCTCTGCAACATGACCTTCCTGAAAGAGTACATGGAGGAGGAGATCCCCAAGAACTACTCCATCGCCCAGAAACGAGCACTGTTCTTCCGCTTCGTGGAGTTCAACGACCCGCACTTCAACGATGAGCTTAAAGCTAAGGTACGAGCTACAGGGACCTGAAACTTGGCTTTTGACAACCTTCTTTTGGACTAAACATCAAGTGATATTCAGGGGTTTAATACACAGTCTCACTAAAACAGTATTTGTCTTGCGGGGGTCAAAACCAGCCGACCATTCCACCTCGACTGAATGCATGGATATATTTGTAATCTCTGTTTTCCTACAATGTGCAAAAGGTCGACATTTGGAGATAGAGTTCTTACTTCCAGACACAATAACACTCAAAGGGAGGGATTAATGTGTCTGTGCAGCCTGCGAGCACAGCAGTTATTGCTCATTTTTGGTTTTATATAGCCTGCTTAAGAAAGAAATGTTGATATGAATATGCTGATTTGAAACAGAGGCTACATTCTGTGGAAACGATTTGCTGTAAAACTATATTAAATCTTAGATTGTGCATTGTTGCCCAGTCCTATACTTAGTGATGAACTATAATTATGTAAACTTCTTTGAGCTGTGTGGGACCTGGTCTCTGTGTGTTTCCTGGTCGGTGTGTGTTTCTCGGTCGGTGTTTTTTGCAGCAGAAGTTTTTTGAAAGAGTCACGAAGGTCACTCTGTGTGAAGTCAGACCCTCAGAGGCTCACAGATGAATGGTTGTGTCCCCTCCACCTGACCGGCTGCTGCTGCTGCTGCAAGCATTACAATCGTTCAGACTGCGTTTTAATTAAGCTCATTCTCCCACACACACTGAAACATATACGCACGCACACACACTCAAACATATGCACACACACACATTTTTTTTTGCCCAGCTGTAATAGGCTCACAACCTGGCACAGAAACGCAACAGCACTGCTGTTAAGTACAAACGGGTCAGTGGGGAAGGCCTGGCCTGGCTGCCACTCACGAGCACAATGCCAAAATGGCTGTTAGAAGAACACACACACACACACACACACACACACACACACACACACACACACACACACACACACACACACACACACACACACACACACACACACACACACACACACACACACACACACACACAGAAGAAGCTGGCAAGTGCACCCTCACTCCCAAGGACATATGTTTAGGATGCTACCCTACCCCTTTTCTGCTCAGTTGGCCTCAGTGACATACAGTATGGACAAGGGGAAGAAAAGCGACAATTACCTCTGCGGCGTGTTTCCAAAAACCCAACTCTGCGTTTGACTTTCTAGCTGAGCAGGTTTGAGTCCCTCAGATTGCAGACCCTCCATCAGAACGTGGCTCATATTGTTGTTTGTCCCTTAATTGTCCTCCTCTGGTGCACAGGCAGATGCTCATTGTGTATGTGAGGCTGAGGGTGTGTGTGTGTGTGTGTGTGTGTGTTGATCAGAATCGTGAGCAAGAGAATGTGTGGCAGTCATCTGACATTTGAGTAATTGCCTTTAGCATTTTCCCAGGGGCATACTATCACAGGAAAGTGTGTGTGTGTTAGGTAGAGGGTCAGGTTCTTGCATCACTCTGAGAATATTTCACTTCAAGGCAGGGTGGAGTGTGTGTGTGTGTGTGCGAGGGAGAGAGTAAAGAGACAGCAGCAATGAGTCATCCGTGATAGAGCAGAATGACCTCACGCTGCTCCGGCATTCTCTCGTTTTGTTTCCTCCAGAAAGTTTTCCTGCTTTTTTTCTGTTTAAAAGTGTTTTGACAATTCATGGAGTAGATTCCAGGCAAACAAAGGAGTGTGTGAAGCACAGCGCGTCTGTCTCGCACTCTGCTGTTACATTTCGTGCTCCCGACATGATGTACAGTGCAGCAGAAGTTCTCCACTACGTTGAGTGAGTCTTCCCGCTGCGCCGGTATCCGCTCCTCACCGGCGATGGGAATCAAACGGGGGTGTGAGGATGAAACAAATGCATGTTGTTGCCCTTGTTATACACCTCTTCTGCATCAACAAATGTACCTGTGTGAGGTCTGGGTGAAGAGGAAAAGGTTTTCACTCACATTAACAGTTGTTTTACTTCTTTACTACAGAGACGAGTAAATAGGAGGTACAGCAGATTAACATCTAAGTGCGTTTTTATTATCAACACAAATGAAGTGCCATTTATATTCCTGTCCAAGCATTAAACCAAACGAGCTGAATAAAATCACGTTATTGATGCAGAGTTCTTACCTTAAAGTGGCGCTATTATGCTAATTGTGAGGTTTATAGTAGTATTTTGTGCCTCTACTGTGACATTTAATGTTCAAAAAGCTCTTTATTGTTCTCATACTGCCTGTGCTGCAGCGCCTCTTTTCACCCTCTGTCTGAAACCAGAGCCCAGTCTGCTCTGCTGGACCGCTCTGTTGGGATTGGTCGACCGCTTAGAGATGTCCCGCCACTTAGCCTGGAGGGAACGTTAGGATTTTAGCCTTTGCAGACCATTTACATGCACACAAATCTGTATAACACACTACAGGAAAGAGAAAAGCATAAAAGGGCCTCTTTAGAGTTTGAATGAGTGAGATCCAGCAGCTGTTATCCTATGTAAAACTAAAGCACTGAGAGAAAAAGTAGAAATATGTGCTTCAAATAGACAGAGTACTCTAAGAACAATTCAAGAATGCAACTGGGAGTGGCTCAAGACGTACATTATTTGCACACTCCTGGTGCGAATGGAGTTATTAAACACAACCCAGTCCATCTCCCTCCTTTCTGAAGGAACAAACTGGATTTAATATTTGATCTTAACTCTTACATTCTGGTGTTGTATATTTAATTCTACTACCTGTACATAGAGTCCTGCATATACTTGATCACTTCAAACACTCCATGCATCATTTAGCTTATTGTGTTTATATTCTACTCACTATTTTACTGTAATCTAAACGACTCTGTTTCATTTTGCGCTTCTTTTTAGTTTTATTTTGTTATTTGTATTGTATTATTATTTAGTCCTTTTTATAATATGTTGCATTGTTGGAAGACCTAAGATTTTCTGTAGCTGCAGAGGAACCCTACTGCTGCTGCAACACAGTCATGCTGTTTGTTGGATGTATGGAAATGGAATTAAAGATAATTACCACACATGCAGAGCCAGATATCGGCTCCTTGACCAGAGGTAAAGTGTGTGTGCGTGTGTGTGCATATGCACTAACACTCACAGCCTGCAGGAGCCCAGCTTCTAACAGCATTATAGAAATACACTGCCATCCTGCAGTGATTGATGTCACAGAGCTCAGAATTAATAGGAACAGATGAAGCCGGTGCTCCGCGCTCGTTCTTTGCGTCTTAATTTAGTTGTGCGCGTGTTTCTGCATGCGTGTGTGTGTGCGTCTATCGGCCATGCATGTGCACTGTGCATGTGAATAATGTGCTAATGGAGGAGCTTGAACATATGCCGCCACAGCTCGTTCTCCGCTGAGCGATGCCCCGTCCTCCCCAGTGATGGATGGAATAGAGGGTTCATTAACAGATAGCAGCTTTGTTATTAAATGCAGTCGTTAGCTGTAATGTCGCAGTGCTTTTTACCGGCTAATCAAACCCTTTTATTCAGTTTTACTGTTTCAATTGCATTTAAGCCTTTCTTTCTTTCAGCAATGTTTTATTTTTGCTTAATGCTCCCTATTCTGCTCATTTTCACGTTTCATATTTGTATTTTGTGTCTAATGTGACAAGTTAACATGCTTTAATGTCCAAAAAGCTCGATCTTTTTCTCTTAGCTTCCAATTTCTTATGGATTTCTAAAACAGATGGCAGCTTCTTTGTTAAATGCAGTCATTAGCTGTATTGTCCCAGTGCTTTTTACCGGCTAATCAAGCCTTTTCTTCATTTATAAATAACAATCCCTTCAGTTTTTAGTGTTTAAATTGCGTTTTAAGCCTTTCTCTCTTCAGCAATGTGTTGTTTTTTTCTTAAAATTCTTTGTGTGTGTATTAAAAGGGCCCCATTCTGCTTATTTTCAGGTTCTACTGCGACAAATTAACATGCTCAGATGTTCAAAAAGCTGTTTATTTTTCACTTTGCTTCCAATTTCTTTTGGATTTCTGAGGGAAAATGATGTTAAGAGTAGAAAGTCGTTTTCATCTGATTGTTGAAATGCCACGTTTTGTATAACCGCTGTTATTTGTGGCCTTTGACACTGACTCTGTTCCTCAAGTGTCTTTTATGCTCCTAGTTATTTTTCACTCTCAAAAAATCCTCCTCTGTCATCAACTTGAAAAGGACTCGTGTCGCTCTGATTTTTTGAATAGACCTTAGAGTAAATACTATTTCATCACTCAATTATTTGTTGTGAAGACTTGACACAGATTTTTTCTTTTAAGCAGCTTTTGAAAGACCACACAAGATAACTCAGTGATTTTCTCCTTTGTTAGCGGCCTCCTACCAGCCAAATCACCCATTGTGACTCTTTGAAAACCTGACAGACTCGAGGTTGCATGTCCTCCTTTAGTAAAAGGAATTCATTTTGTGTGTTTTCCTTGTTTCATAGGTGCTGCAGCACATCTTGAATCTAGCCTTCCTGCACAGCTTTGAGAAGGGGGAAGGTGAGCAGCTGCTTGGACCCCCGAACCCTGAAGGAGACAATCCAGAAAGCATCACCAGTGTCTTCATCACCAAGGTACACACACACACACACACACACACACACACACACACACACACACACACACACACACACACACACACACACACACACACACACACACACACACACACACACACACACTTAGGCTTGCAGGTATTCTCTTCAAATTCAATCTGCTCTCTTCCTCCGTTTGATCATTACTCACCAGCTTTGTCTCTCTATCCATCTCCCTGATTTCATTATCTGCTGCATTTCCTCTCATAATGTCTGATCAGTTCAGCACATCTCCATACCCTCAGTCATCATCAACTACATCCCCTTTAGTCTTCTTCTTCTCCAGCGGCCTGCACACATTACCTGACTGCTTAATTTCGGTTGTTCTATCTTTCTCTTCTTCCTCTCTTTTCCATCTGTCTCTGTTTTTTTTTTATCTCCCCCTCCCACCATCACATTTCATCCATCAGACGGGGCTATAATTCCCGGTGTAAATGTCATGTTGTGACCATGGGGAAAGGTCAGCATGTGTGTTTGTGCTGCGGCGGATCTCATCACTGACTAACACCGGGCCTAATGGCGGCTAATGGATCCTCTACGCGCCGGCTGAGACACATTTCCTCACTCCGCTCCCTCCCTCTCAGATGGGGATGCATTGTGGTGCTACGTCATTCAAATGTTGTCTTGGGAACATTTAGTGAGCATCATGTTCAAAGAATGTGTTTGTCTTTATAACGCCGTATGGTGTGCTGAGTCATCCAAGACTTCTTCTCTCTCTGTCGGGGAAGATGAAAGACTCACCAACAGGTGCCGGGCACATTTGTGTCTACACTCAGTAAAATGTGTTTCATTCACCAAACATTTAAAAACTGGGAAAAATAACATTTAATTCATCTCAAAATGAGAGCGGACTCGAAATACACTATACACAAAGATATTGGGACACTGGTATAGGGGGGATGTTTTTCTGGGGTTGGCCTTTGTTCCAGTGAAGGGGATTCTTAATGCTTCATCTCACCGAGTCATTCTGGACTATTCCATGCTTCCAACTTTGTGGAAACAGTTTGTGGAAGGCCCTTTCCTGTTCCAGCATGACTGTGCCCAACTGCACAAAGCAAGGTCCATAAAGGCCTGGTTGGATGAGTCTGGTGTGGAAGAACTTGACTGGCCCGCACAGAGCCCCGACCTCAACCCCACTGAACACCTCTGGGATGAACTAGAATGGATAGCTAGGCCCTCTCGTCCAACATCAGGGTCTGACCTCACACATGTTCTTCTGGATGAGTGGGACACACTCCCAACATCTTGTAGGAAGCCTTCCCAGAAGAGAGGAAGCTCTTACAGGGGGGACCAAATTCATATTAATGCCTAAGAATTTTGAATGTGGGTGTAGTGTGCAGGTGTCCCAATACTTTTGTCTATACAGTGTATGTACGAGAGCAAAGAAATGAACTTGAAAAAAATTGTAATACAGCTTTGAAAATTAAGAGACCACTTCAGCATTATCAGTTTTAATATTTATAGGTATGTCTTTGAGTTGAATGCATTTTTTCTATTATTGTATTCTATAAACTACTGACAACATTCCTCTGTGTTGCAATTCAACAGACACTGGAATGTCTGCCATAAATTTAGAGATAAAGATTTAAGAAAAATTTGGAGTGGTCTCTTAATTTTGTACGGCGCTCTATGTCCTTTTTAAGACGAGGGAACTTTGAGGGATAACATGCTAACTCATTCCCTGGTATAGGACTCTCTCCTGCACCACTCTATTGGATGAAATATAATTATTATATAATATATTGTAGATTATATTATTACAAAATAATACTCAAAACGCATTAAGCGCAACCTTTGGTGAAGACAAAATATGTAAAAATATCTGAGAGAAACAGTATGGTCTTGCAGAGAAGTCCCAGCCTACATACGGTACTCTACAGACTTAATATTAAAGTATTATTTTGTAAAAATCTGATTTAAAAAGTCACACAATGATCATCTTATCAATAACATCAGTATGTTTTAATGATAATGTGAATTATGTTTCAATAAGGATCATTATCTCCTATAAAGTTATTGCAATATCAGCGCATTTCTCCAAATCATGCAACCTAAGATTCATTGTTACTGACTGGTCACATATACTGTACTCCGCCACAAAAGCACTTGTCTCCCTCTCACTCAACCATCTCTAACCCCACATTTGTTCCATCCCTCTCCAAGGTTCTGGACCCAGAGAAGCAGGCCGATCTGCTGGACTCGCTGAGGATCTGCCTGCTGCAGTTCTCCACCCTGCTGGTGGAGCACGCCCCGCACCACATCCATGACAACAACAAGTCACGCAACAGCAAACTGCGCCGCCTCATGACCTTCGCCTGGCCCTGCTTGCTGCCCAAAGCCTGCGTTGACCCCGCCTGCAAATACAGCGGACACCTGCTCCTGGCGCACATCATCGCCAAGTTCGCCATTCACAAGAAGATCGTGCTGCAGGTGAGGAGACGTGGAAAGAGGGAAGAGAGGGGGGATAGGAGCTAAAGAGATTCCACATCCATTGTTTCTTTACAGTAGTGTAATGGATCTATACATAACCCCTCCTCTGCACAGGTGTTCCACAGCCTGCTGAAGGCCCACACCATGGAGGCCCGCGCCATCGTGCGGCAGGCGATGGCCATCCTGACCCCGGCCGTGCCCGCCCGCATGGAGGACGGCCACCAGATGTTGACGCACTGGACTCGCAAAATCATCGTGGAGGAGGGACACACTGTACCGCAGCTGGTCCACATACTGCACCTCATCGTGCAGCACTTCAGGGTGAGCACCTTCTGACAGCCCAACACTATAGAGGGGGGCCGGGATGTATTTATTGTAAGCCAACCCAGACGATAGCAACAAAGGAATCCCCCCAAGTCTTTCTTTGGAATTTAATATTGAAGCATAAATGCAATCGCCAGAAGAAAAGCAAGTCACCAATGCTAAGCTAATGGCGGCTAATGTAGCTTTTGTATTTTGCTACCTATAAGGAACGCCTTTTTTTAAGACACGTCAAATTTGATAATCTTGTTAGCCTGTGTTCCTGGATCTTATTTCAGAGAAAACGAGTAAAGGGAGCCTGGAAGTGCTAAAATGCTGACTCATTCCTGAGTTAAGACTCCTTCCTACTCTCTCTATTGGATTTATTGATACCTGGCATTTTTCATCGAGGCTGGTTGGGGCATACGGAATAATCCCCCAAAAAATCTGCCCTATTCATCCCATCTTTCCAAGGATGACCAATTACTGACTATCAAATGTCACCGTGTTATTCTCACTTCCTGTAAACCAGGGTGAGCCGCCTCCACTCGGAGTTAAATGTAAATCCCCAGCCATGTGTTGCTGTTGCACGCCTCTCTGCTCAGTGTGGCAATTTCAGAGAACCACATGGGGGGGACAGCTGAGGAGCTATTTTTACTGATTATCTGAGTGCCCTGAATTAAATGATGCCTCTTAACCGGTCCTAATAGGAACGGAGCATCGTCATTAAAAGTTGGATCATCTTGTATGACCCAGTTTTTTTTTGTTGATTCTCTCAATGTTAGTTTCATATCGTCAGTTCACATGTTGTGCCTCCTAATCAAAAGTAGGATCATTCATGGCTGGACAGTGGAGCTTTTAATTGCCTTTCATTCAGACACTTCGAACTGTCAACACCAGCTAAAGGATCGTTGGCCCGTCGCCTATCTCCTCAAACTTCACACACGCTCTCTGCCCTCTAGCTCGTTGTCAGTCGGCTCGCTGGGTCAGAGAGCGGCGGTCTCTCAACAGAAGACTGACGCCTCCCTCCGCTCCCCTCTCCGTCTCGCTGACAGGCTGCTCTCACTGGGCCAGATGACTAATCTAATGTAATCACATCAGCATAATTACACTGGGGAGCTGATAATGACAGACAGATGAGGAACTTAGTGTGTGTGTGTGTTTGATAAAGAAACGTGTGTGTTTGTCTGTGCGAACGTGATGGACAGGGCTTAGCCGCGCTGTCATTAAGGGCCTGTGAAGTCGCGCTTTATCGACTGTAATCACCCTCAAAGTGAGAAGCTTTAATATTCTCTGACACCGGCAGATAGACATCTCATCTCCTGCTCTCTTGTCGGCACGTTCCCAGAGTCCCGGTTGAGTTTGCGATGAAGCCAAGTGACTCTTGAGTGTGTTGCTTGAGAGTCTGAATCCTCGGGGCTAAGTGTGTGTCATCATGTCCTTGAGACTAAGTGGGAATACCACTTCAGAGTTTCGCCTCTTCTGACTCAGTGGCTCAGAGTGATTGGGAATGTGTGATCACCCGAAAATCTGGAGAGAAGAATCGGGGGGAAAATTCCACTTTTCGATTTAGAGTTGTGGTTATGGTGCTCCGCGGTGCAGGCTGACGACTGATTATCTGACATTTAGACGATCAAATGCTTGGAAGAATTACCCCTAAAAACTCCCCTCTTAATTGCTTTTTGGATGGTTGCTAAGGCAGTGGAAGCTATTCTCATTTATTTGTGATAATACTGGTAGAACAGTCCATTTAACACAGTTCTCTTTGCCAAACAGGAAATAGAATAAAATAGCAAAACAAAAGTAAATTAAGATAAGAGAAGAATTACTTTATTAATCCCAAACTGGGAAATGTTTGTGTTGCAGTAACATAATACAATACAAAGCAAGAAAATAATTAGAAATAAATAAGCAATGCTAAAGTGTAGACATCTCAAATAAAAATAGACCGGCATTAGAGAAAAGATATATTCACAGTCGACTAGGAAGATAAATAATCAATACACTGTCAGACATTAAACAAAATATAAAGCAAGATATTATATTCAGTGAATGGAATATTAAATGTACAATTTAAAGTGTAAACAGTGAATGCTATGTTACAGTTAACAAGAGAGCAATATGCCCTCTTTATTAGTCACATACATGCACACAGCAGAGCACACACAGTGAAATTGGTCCTCTGCATTTAACCCATCCTAGTACTAGGAGCAGTGGGCAGCTATTGTGCAGCGCCCGGGGGAGCAATGGGGAGGGGGGATTGGAGGTGTCCCTTGCTCAAGGGCACCACAGCGGGGCCTAGGAGGTGAACTGGGACCTCTCCAAGTAGCAGTCCACTTTCCATATTTCTAAGTCTGTTCGGGGACTTGAACCGGCAACCCTACGGTTCCTAGTCCAAGCCCCTACTGACTGAGCCACTGCTGGACAACAGGGGGAAGGATGAATCCCACATGTTCCTCTTATGCATAACAGGATTATTTCATTGTAAAATCTTATCTTGTACGGTATTTTCCCATTTTTCTACACCTATTATTGCAGTGTAGAGGCGTATGTTGTGCCTGTTTGTAAAGTAAGGAATGTAAAAGAATGTCCTCAAGCTACTTTTTAGGTGGAGGTGTGTGTTCTTTAAGTACTGCTCTTTCATCTGTTCAGCCCTGCTCACCATCATTGCTTTTATAAATTTGAACTCCGTGCCATCTGGTATCGGAGCTTTAGGAAAACAAAATGCAGTCAAGTCCAACAAGACCCTTTGTGTTTAGAATACCAAACATGGAAGCAGATTTTCTTTTGAAGTTGAATCACTTTTTATTATTATATTATCCGACTGATTGAACGTTTAATTTATTTCTCTTTAATTAACTTCCTGCTGTCTCCTCCCAGGTGTACTACCCCGTGCGCCACCACCTGGTGCAGCACATGATCAGTGCCATGCAGCGCCTCGGCTTCACCCCCAGTGTGACCATCGAGCAGAGGAAGCTGGCGGTGGATCTGGCCGAGGTCGTCATCAAATGGGAGCTCCAGAGGATCAAAGACCAGCAGGTGTGTGTGTGTCCTGAATTGGCATTACAATATCTCATAGCCAGAGTTTTAGTAATAGAGTTTGTATTGCCCTTGTTGAATTGGCTCCTACTTCTCTCAATGCTTTATTTTAAAAGTTTCTAAAGAAGCATGGTTATTATTCCACAAGAAAAGTCCTTTTATCAGAGAGATTAAAACATTTTTCTTCGTCCATAATCAGCGCTGAGGGCAGACACCGGAGATCATACACTCTTTAAGTTTCATTCCTAACGTAAAGCTCCTCTTCTCTTCCTGTCCAGCCGGACTCTGATGCTGAAGCAGTGGCCGGGGGCGAAGGGACGAGCGGGGGGGCAGTGAAAAGAGCTCTGTCTCTGGAAGCTGCTTCTGCTCCCTCTGCTACCGGAGGAGCTACGGCGGGACCGGACGCCAAGAGGTTCCGCACGGCAACCGGCGCTCCATCCGCGGTGAGTCCAGGATCCAGTGGCCAGGGATTCCTAGCTCTCTGGCCCAATTCCAAACCGGCCCCGACACACTCCCACTCCTTAAGAAGGGTGCACTCCATCTTTAGTGACAGTAGTGGCTCCTTCCTTAAGATGTAGGGTGTGCAGCAGGAAGCTTTGGGACACATTTCCTGGCTTTTGTTACCTTTTCTGGGTCTTTTAATTGGAGACTGACAGAGTTGAAAGGGGAAGAGAGGGGACAAAACTCCCCAAAAATCTTAGTAGCGTTTTTTTTAAGCCTCTTCTTCCTCTTAAATCCGGTGTTTCATAAGCTGCTTGGTTTCTGTTACAGTCCCTGTAAACATAACAACTATAAGACACAGGAATACATCTTTACGTCTTCCTGCTGTCCCTCTGCTCCTCCTGAATTATTGCAGAACGGTTTGAGAGATACTTTGATCAAACAGCCTTTCTGCATCTGTCTGAGACTGAAACTGCCAACAGGAGGTGACAGCCGGGTGGTTGTAGTTATTGTTGTTGCCTTAATCCATTTTTCCTTACAACAGAAAATCCTCCTCACATCTGTCTCATCTCACATCCCTCTGTGATCTGTTGTTCCTCCAGCCTCAAACTCAGATGAGATGCTTTTGTTTCAAGGAGAGTTGTTGAGTTAGTCTGTCTCTAATAAAGTGTATTTATTCTCCTTATCTATTGTACAATGATCTTTATCCTGGTCATTTCACTATTCCAAATACATTTAATGTGATGTGAACATCCGTTTTTATACATTTTGAACAACTCATCCATTTGTCAGGTGTAAATCAACATATTGTCAAATTATTTTCTATTCTACGTGACAAATATTTAAATCATTGGCATCACACACAAGTTTTAGGCTAATAAAATGTGTATTTCTTCACCAAAACTCAATATTTATTAAATCACCATCGTCCTGTAAGGCTATTAAAATAACAGACTGCACATTTTAGGATGGATTGTTTTTATTATTGCTGTTTTACTTTCTGAGGCACAACTCTTTCACCGGTGTTACAGCAGCGTTTGTTTCTGCTTAAGATGAGAACTTTTTAATTAGTCTAACAAGTTGGCAGGATTATTTTCAGAAGATCCTAGTTGCAGCCTACTATTATAGCAAAGCAGAAAAAAGAAAAACGTTACACACACTCTTTGATATTCCGTCCTACATACAGACCATGCAGCGTCTGCACTGCTGTCCCTGAGTTAGAGGATGAAGTCCTTCTGGTTCTTTTGTCTGTTATTCTTTATGTTTAATTGAATATGCTATTCCTTGCACAATAATATCCTTCTTTTACAATTTCTTAGCTGTATATTGGCCCTTCATAGTGTTTATTGGACATATTTTTAACCTTCACTGTCAACATGTATACATTTTATTTTTCTATTTCGAGACATTTATTTCTACTGTGTGTGCAATGCCTTGTTTTAACTTGCTGCAGGGATGAAAAAATGTCCCTAATTCGAATCAACAAAGTAAATCTTATCTTACAAAACAAAAAGGATCTGTAATATTAAAACCTCAAATGTTTTTTCGGTGTTTAGGTGTTTGGCCGCAGCCAGTCCATGCCAGGAACTGAGACCATGCTCACCAAGCCCGTCGAGAAACAACATACGGACACCGTGGTCAACTTCCTCATCAGGATCGCATGCCAGGTAACACCTTCACACACACAACTCGCACTCAACATCTCTCTCTCACACACACTAGGTCCAGTTCTGTCAACCATAGTAGGACACAGGCATCGTAGCCCCTCTGTTGTGAAGGTAGGACACACCTGGTGGCTGTGTGTGTGTGTGTAGGGATACGTTTAGACACACGCACAGTCATTTATGCGTCTCCTCACACAGCTGGTTTAGTGGCAGCGATGACCTTGCTGGAAATAGACTGCTGAGGTTTCACTCACCTTGACTTTTCCTACTTTCTTTCTTTTTTGGGGGGGAGCCCAGCCTTCCCTCCTCACTGCTCATCCAACCATCTCTGCTGATTATAACCTTCTGTAAAACCGCCGGGGATGAATCGCTGCTCCCTGAACAGGCTAAAGAAACATAATCCTCTCTTTGTATTCCGCTCGATAACGGTGTATTGTCATACTGAATCGATCCCTGCAGGAAAAATTGTATCTCCCCCCCCCCTCCTGGCCCCCCGGAGGATTAACATCAACCAAAGAGCAGCACACCTGCAGCTGATAGGGATCCAGGGACTCGCTTAGTCCAGGATGCCTCTGAACATGCAGGGCTTTCAGATTGAAGAACAGTCTCCATCCCGCTGTAGCTGCATGGGATTCCTCACCTCGTTACCCCATTATATCTCTTCAAATATTGTTCAGCAGTTGTTGTGTAAACATCGAGGAGAAAAAACATTCTATTAAAGATGAAGACACTTGTGAATGATAATGATACCGAGCTTCTTCCCTGTCTGCTGTCCAGGTGAACGACAGCACCAACGTGGCGGGGTCTCCGGGGGAGCTGCTGTCCCGCCGCTGCGTCAGCCTCATGAAGTCCGCTCTCAGGCCCGACATGTGGCCTCGCGCCGAGCTAAAGTTACAGTGGTTCGACAAGCTGCTTATGACCGTGGTAAGAACACATTATGCAACAACATTCATGCTTTTGTTAGTTATGTTTTTGATGCTAAATGTCTGTTACTGCTGCATTATTTACGCTTCCTTAGGTTTCCATTGATACATTATTATTAAAGGGGCCCTATAATAATAATTATCAGGGTTTTATTTCATTTTCCATACTTTAATGTTCTTTATTTTTCTCATACTGCCTGTGCTGCAGCTCTTCTTTTCACCCTCTGTCTGAAACCAGAGCCCAGTCTGCTCTGATTGGTTAGCTGGCCCGCTCTGTTGTTATTGTTCAACTGTTTAGAGATGTCCCGCCCCTTAGTTTATCACGTACAATGTGTTGGAGCATTGGCCAATAGAAGCACGAGTGTTACATAGTTGTGTAACTGTGTTTCGGGAGTAAACAAAGGAGTCCAATGGAGAGGTTTTTACCATTAACATGCACAAAACCCTATATAACACACAAAGGAAAAACCCCAATAAACATACGTTGTAGGGTATGTTTCTGCCTTATCGTTTCGTTTTGCTATGGAGACTTTTGTTGTTTTCCCAGAAATACAGTACTCTCCTTTGAAAGCCTTCCACAGATTCTTCTGAAGTCGCCTTTGCATGTCTTCAAAAGCGTTTTTGGGAGTCTGAATGAAAACGATTAATATTCCTGCTTGTTGTTACAGCTCCAAGCAGTAATCAACAAACAGTAAAAGGATAACTAATGCGCCCCCGCCGCACGCTTTTCCAGAGAGCGCAGAAGTTGCCCTGCCCCCACCTCAGCTCTGTCTCAGTGTTTGCTCCGACACCTCCAAGTCCTTTGTCTGTTATCAGCAATACATGAAGTGAGGCGCCAACCGCCGTAATGACAAAATAATGACAGCGGCGAGATAACAGGAGTCTATCCGGGTTGGCCTGTGCTTCCTCACCCCCACCCTCCGCCCTTCTCCATCCTAAAATCCTCATCCTGTGCCTCTCTGCATCTCTCTCTCCTCCGTCCTTTATTCTCTTCAGCCTCTTATCTTCCTGTTTTTATCCTCTCCTCCTCTGCTCATCTCCCCACGGTCTGATTCAGCGCCGCTGTTCAGACGAGGTTATCGCCCCGCGCCGGCAACCGTCACGTACTTCCTCTGTTCCTTGTTTGGGGAATCACTGCTGTGCGTTTTTCTCCAGCTACTCTCACACAAACCCAATCAGCCCCGCCAGGTCCCGTGGGGGGAAATGGTCTGACAAACAAGGCTTTCTGCAGGTCTTACGCAGATGCAAACACACAAGTCCTTCGCCCCCCGGGAGCATGCTCTACCTGCCTAGCCGTCTTACTCCCACTAATGAACAATGCTCCAAATCGGATTACCTTTTTATCATGTCGTTGAACCGGCATGGCAGTGATTAAGAGGCGGCGTGAGAGGGCAAATGAGCAACAAAAAAACCCGTCACATACGTGTAATCGGTCGATCTGCATGGCTCCAGAGACCGGGTCCCCGTTCTGTTAATACAGCGCCAAATCAATAGCAGCCTAATATCTACCAGGGGCCTTATCACAGGAGTCACCTTGTTCATTAGCGGAGATTAGTGCTATGGATCCGTCCCAGATTATCCTCCTGGCCCCACTGTCGTTGTAAACCTCGACTGCAATTTAGGCAAAATTAGGCCCTGATGTTGTCCATTGATCTTTGGTTTAGCAGCGGGGCCTCGGTGCTTTCTGTGTGAGAAATACCTCTGTGCGTAGAATATTGATTCCAGAGTTGTCTGGAGTTTGTGGACAATAAAAACTTCAGTAATTAATGCCTCCGCTGATGAATTCGCACAATATCTGTTCTTGCTTGTTCTCGGGTTGTACTCTAATGTCTAGACTTATAAGCCTGGATATTTACCGTGATATGAAGGCCAGCATAAAAGGGGCATTTGTTACAAAGAAAATAATTGAACTCACTCCTGTTCTCCTCCTTCTCCTCTCAGGAGCAGCCAGCCGCAGCTAACATCTCTAACATCTGCACGGGTCTGGAGATCCTGTGCTTCCTGCTCACAGTGCTGCAGTCCCCGGCCATCCTGGCTCATTTTAAACCCCTCCAGAGAGGCATCGCTGCGTGCATGACCTGCGGAAACACCAAAGTCCTGCGGGCTGTTCACTCGCTCCTCTCCCGCCTCATGAGCATCTTCCCCACTGAGCCTAGTAAGTGCAAAAGGCCTTCATTTAAACCCTTTCTATCCAGCTTTACTTATAAACCCAGGAACTATATGTGCTGATGAGGAGGCAGGGCTTATCTCCATGTATACACCAACAGAATAAACATATTTTACCGTGATGTAATACACGTGATGTAATACACGTTTCAATATGATGCATACTGATAGTGGTTAGTAGAGTCAATGCTTTGGAAAGTGTGCTTACCAGACGGCCGGCAAAACCATTTTAAAATGTGTGTTTTCTGAAAGGAGGACGGCTCGATCAGCATAGGCTAAGCTAGCACTGTAGCTGCTCTGTAGAGACTCACAGTAACGCCATACAGACATATATAAAGTAGCGTCCATCTGCGTTTTTGCATTGGCTTTACATGTAATCGCGACGTGCAACAAATTAGCTTAGCATCCGGTGTGAACGCTCCTTAAGTCTCTTTAATGTGGAAATATTCAGACCATTGATTGATGACGCATTGATTTCGATTCTCTGGTTTTCCCCCTCCTTCTAGGCACATCCACAGTGGCTTCTAAGTATGAGGAACTGGAGTGTCTGTACGCTGCTGTGGGCAAGGTCATCTACGAGGGGCTCACCAACTATGAGAAAGCCACGAGCAACACTAACCCCACACAGCTCTTCGGTAAGACCTTTAGCTCTCGCTCTTCCCTCTTTCTCATTTATCCCCTGTGCTCTGGTAGCTTCCCTTTGTTGCTCATAAACTCTGCATTAAAGAAATATAATCATTTTCCCACTCCCACTCCATCCCTACAATACCAAGCCACCTTAGCAATTAAGCCGCTGATTGGGTCGTTAAAATGTGAGCCGATGAGCCCTGCTGCCCGGGCTAACATCTGGTCTTTTTAAACCCAGGCCACAGTCCAGTGGTTTCGGGGAAGGTTGTCCCGGGGAAGGTTGTCCCGGGTAGGATTCTTGTCCACCCTCCCTGTTTGAACATTATCTTCCCAGATGTCAGACAGTATATATATATATAGATATTACAGCTTATTCCAAGGAGACAGTGATGAGAATTCTCTCTTGCTTTTATTTGAAATGTGCTGTAGCTTGCCAAATAGAGAGCCCTCACGGTGATAAACGGTTATTGGAGAGGACTGTAAAGGTAATGCCGCTTTTATAGGGTTCCCACAATGGCAGTCAATAAAACGCATGTGGTATCCTGCTGTCACAGAGAGGGAGAGCTGATGTGATAGGTGGGGGTTGGGATGTTTAAAAAGGGGCCTTATTTTTAAAATGTTCTGTAGTGTGTTATATAGGTTTTGATGCATGTCAATGGTCTGCAGAGGCTAAAATCCCCAAAAAGCTTCCATTGCACTCCTTTGTTTTCTTCTGTAACAAGTGACATCAATATGTAACAATCATGCTTCTATTGGCATGATAGGGTTAGGGGCGGGACGTTTCTAAGCAGTCGACCAATCAGAACAGAGCTAACCAATCAGAGCAGACTGGGCTCTGGTTTGAGACAGAGGGTGTTTGAGACAGAGAAGTGCTGCAGCACAGGCGGTATGAGAAAAATAAAGAGCTTTTTGAACTTTCGAGTCACAGGAGAGGCACAAAATAGAAATATGAACCTCAAAAAGAGCAGAATATGGCCCCTATAAGACTAGTACCCACTCTAAGTAGCAGCCTCTGTGACAACCTTTTCTTAAATTGCCTCAAAAAAACCTTAGTTGTCATGCTTTCTGTTTCCCCCGGGACCGTCTCTTATCATATGTTGTATTTCCCCTTTCCCCCCTTCTTCATCCTCCTCTCTCCGCCCTTTCCTTCGTCTCCCAGGAACCCTGATGATCCTGAAGTCGGCCTGCAGCTACAACGCCAGCTACATCGACCGGCTCATCTCGGTGTTCATGCGCTCACTGCAGAAGATGGTGCGGGAACACCTGAGCCCCGCCCAGGCCACCCCGGGGGTCACTGAAACCAGCACGGGTACAAAGCACAGTCTGACAAATCCACTCCTACTTCTTCAGTTCACCCCAGTCACCATCAGTGCTCCAGACATCCCTCACCTTCAGCTGAGCGTAATCTGCAGTTACAGCTGACATTATCAGGAAGCCTAGTGTGTGTACTTACCCTAACCCTCATTCAACAACGGGTTGGCTGTGTGTGAGGTCACTTGTACACCACACACTCGGATGTTGACCTTCCTCTGACTCAGTTAGAGCTCAGATATCCCAGGTTCCTCAGCAGTATCAGACTCCATTCAAAGAGCATCAAAGGTTCTGTATCACTGATCTCAGGAACTGTGGTCAGATACTGTCCAGGTTCACAGGGAACGCTCCTCTGCTCTGGTTCCCACCCTGTATTCTCTCTAAAGCAAACAGATGGTAACCTTGTGCTGTTTTGCTACAGAGCAGACGCTGTTTGAAGCCTTCTGTGTCAAACAGCAAAGAAGTATTGTTTCAGTTCTTCATGACTATTACAAAAGGAATCGCGGTTCATTGTCAACTCTAGATTTACAGAAGGCAGTCTGTAGATCTCCTGTTGCTTCTCAGAGGGAGGTAATGGCTGTAAGATGCTATCAGGGCTTTAAATTGGCCCCTAATGACTAAATCAGGAAACAGAGACATTTAACCTCTAGCAGGCGCAGTCAGGACACCAGAGGCTATCTGACCAGAGAGGCTGTCCCCTCTGAGGACGGTGCTTGCATTGCTCATCTAATTAATTTACCTGAAGTAGCTCCTTCCTGTTCGTTTTGATACTATTTATATGCTATCACATTCAAAAAACTCAGCTTTATTATTGAGAAAATAACATATGGCCCCCTTTAAATGCAAAATATGTGGAAATATCATTCTATATTTTTATTTTTGTGCTCCAGAGAAGTCCTGCCTAACAAATCAGATCCTACATCCTCAAGACAATCATCTTAATATATTTTTTAATGAGAATAGTGATGCGAAAATGATAAATCCCTTGACTATTGTGAATGATATTGCAACTGTAATACAGTAATGTGTATTACTCCATATGATGGTTGCGTATCTAGCCGTTATTTAAAAATACCTAACTTTTAAGCCTATTTATGCAAAAACATGCACGAAAACTAATCCACACACCTCAGTAAATACTTTACATCAATATTAATACTCCAAAATCTAATATTTCAACTATATTTTAGTAGCTTTTTTTTGTCTTCGTCCTGCTTCTGATCGCTAAACCCTCTGTTCCCATAGTGACCAGTGAGCTCGTGATGCTCAGTCTGGACCTAGTGAAGACTCGCCTGTCCGTCATGAGCATGGAAATGAGGAAGAACTTCATCCAGGTCATCCTCACCTCGCTGATCGAGAAGTCCCCCGACCCCAAAATCCTCCGCGCCGTCGTCAAGATCGTGGAGGAGTGGGTGAAGAACAACTCCCCCATGGCGGCCAATCAGGTGAGAACAGGCTTGTCTGTTAAAAAATATATCATGTTTTCATACGAGTAGAAAGTAGAGACTCTGCAGGCCGTCGCATTATTTCTTTGATACCAGCAGGTGTGAATCAGAGACCTGAATCAGCAATTTTTCCACATGTGAGACCTCCAGACAAACAACAAGCCAAGCGCATTTTCTAAACCCAGCGAGGGTAGCATTAGCATAAGACCCTCAGAGGTGTCTTTATTTTCTTTAGAGCTTTCAAAGGACAGCATGCAGTAAACGCCTGAGCTACAAACCCAAATAGATTATCTGTCTCCCCTCTTCCTCCCCTCTGTCACTTTTCCTCTGTGTCTCTTTTCTAATCGACACCTCCCACTCCTCTAGATGCCCAACCTCCGCGAGAAGTCCATCCTGCTGGTGAAGATGATGACCTACATAGAGAAGCGTTTCCCCGATGAACTTGAGTTAAACGGCCAGTTCCTGGACCTCGTTAATTACGTCTACAGGTAATCACCGCCATTCATCACCTGGCCAAATGGCCGTGCCGCTGACGCCGTGCCGCCCTTGCATCCGTCTTGACGGGAGGGATGAAGGTCGGGTGGGTGAGGCGGGGAAAGACGCGGGAGGTTGGATTGAGGAGTGATGGAAAAAAGGGAATAGGAGGAGGGGGCGTTTGAGGCATAAGCAGTCTACCATTTATCTTTTTTGTTAGTATGAAAGTAGGAGCTTATTTATCCAGGGGAGAATTTGATGAATACGAGCTTAATTTATTTTAAAATAAGATAATTTAATTTATATGAACATGAGAAGTTAGATATATAGTTAGAATATAAGAATAATTAGGATTTTGTTTAAATTATTAATAAATATAAAAAACCAAGATAAAATGAAAATATGTAAAAAAATATGTAATGCAATTAAATCATAAAAGCATGAAATATTTAGAAAAACGTAAGAAATCAAAGTAAGAATCTGCACTAAAATACAAAATAAAATAACACAGATAAAAATGAACATAAGAAGTTGAAGTAGCAACAATAATACGTACAAATGTGTGTTAAAAAGATATATATTTGCAGTGGTTCAGATTAATTCATCCTAAATTAGGGTTTTTCCTTTATTTATTATTCTAAATTGTTATTTTAATTAAGATGTTAATGCTGAATTGCACAGTTAGAGGTGGTTTTAGCTGCTATTGGTGATCAAAGCTAAATAAAGGTAAAGTTGGAGATGTGCCATCGTGCAGGAAGGGTCAGACAGACAGCCGGTGGAGATGGAGATACAGTAGATAGCGTGCCAGGCTTTTTCCTAGCGCTCCAGTAGTGCGAGGACTCGGCCAACTCCTGACAGGACACCCAGCAGGGGGCGGGGGCAGAGGGGAGACACCGCCCTACTGCCCGCTATTCATCAAACCTGGCATCCCTTTGTCTTTTTGTCTTACACACACAAACACACCCGCACCCACACACACACATATTTAATTAGCCAAATGCATCCTCTATGCCTCCAACACATCTGCCTTTCATGTCAGAAGATTGAAAAGGAGCCGTAAAGCCCTGATGGACAGCGAGTGATGATAATGGGAATGATAAAGCAGCTGTGCCAGAACAATGTGTGATCAAGAGACATTGCAAATAGGGGCCGCATGCAGCGCTGCCTCCGTGGTGCTTTCATCCCACCTTCCCCGTCTCCCTCTGTGAATCAGACCCAGACCCGTTTAGAGCAGAGAGATGAAGTAGAAATAAAGACATTTGTTATTTACTTTTTTAATGCATGATGGTTTGGACTTCAGTATCCACACGAAAGAGGCTTAATATCCCAGAATATTCAGCGTTAACCGCCGTCCCCTGACACTTCTGTGATCCTGTGTTGCACGACGCATGCTGGCACCTTGTTGCCATGGAATCATTTTCAGACTGCAGTATTTTTAAATTAGCCCTTAATCACAAACAAGACTGCATTCTGCTTATAAGAAGTTTGTGTCATTAGGTAACATTGACATAACAATGCAAGGAAAAAGGATCTGCCTATATATATATATATATATATATATATATATATATATATATATATATATATATATATATATATATATATATATATATATATATATATATATATATATATATATATATATATATATATATATATATATATATATATATATATATATATATATATACAGAGAGGATTTCAACTTATTCAATTGACCTGAATAAAATACTTTTGCAGCAGCGATGACGGCTTCAGACCGGCCAAAGGGTCAGCACATCTCTATAGAAACACTCAACAATAACTGATATAATAAGCTTCATAACTCTGGCCTTTTTGCAGGGTGTAGGTGCTCCCAATTTTATATTTCTGTGCTTTTTAAAGGATATTGACACTTTTCTCCACAGTGTCTTACTCGTTTTAGCTCATGCTTCCTGCCTGCTCAGCGACAGCTGCAAAGTTACATTGTGTACGAGTCAGCATCTAAACGTTTCGTCCCACTCATAATCCAGGGATGAGAGCCTCTCAGGAAGTGACATCACGTCCAAGTTGGAGCCCGCCTTCCTGTCGGGGCTCCGCTGCACTCAGCCGCTGATCAGAGCCAAGTTCTTCGAGGTGTTCGACGCTTCCATGAAGCGGCGCGTCTACGAGCGGCTGCTCTACATCTGCTGCTCTCAGAACTGGGAGGCCATGGGCAGCCACTTCTGGATCAAACAGTGCATCGAGGTAAAGCCAGCTCTCCAGCCTGTCGACCAGGGCTGCACGATTATGGACCAGTGCAATAGTTTGGGGTTATCCCTTTCCTGTAGTGTGTTTATATAACTTTTTGAACATTAAAGCATGCAAACACATCCCAGTAGAGGCACTAAATGCAACTATGACCCTGAAAATGAGCAGAATATGGCTCCTTTAAATGCAAATTATGTGGAAATATCACGCTGTATATATATTTTTGTGCTCCAGAGAAGTCCTGCCTAACAAATCCAATCCTACATCCTTAAGACAATCCTCTCAATATATTTTTAAATGAGAATAGTGATGCAAAAATGATCAAACCCATGAATATTGCGAATGATATTGCCACTAAATGTGTGTATTACTCCAAAATTGTGCTTATGTTCCTTTTTCTGTGATGCGTTTCCTCCACACTAACACAGTAACAGTGGGACCGTGTCAGTGTGTTGCTATGTGAAATCTGATAATGTAACCTGTGTGTGTGCGTGCTCCCATTAGCTGCTGCTGGCAGTGTGTGAGCGAAACACCATTATCGGCACCAGCTGCCAGGGCTCCATGCTGCCGTCCATCACCAACGTCATCAACCTCGCTGACAGCCACGACCGCGCCGCCTTCGCCATGGCAACGCATGTCAAGCAGGAGCCGCGTGAGAGGGAGAACAGCGAGACCAAGGAGGAGGTGAGAGACACACCCACCACAAAAAAAGACACCTTTACCAACACAAATGAACAGCTAATCGCCCGTGTGTGTTGCATACTGAAAGTCTTGCCTCTTTGCTGCTTATGTTTCCTCACAATACACACTCGCGTCCTTCCCTTCTCCTGCAGGATGTGGAGATAGACATAGAGTTGGCACCAGGTGATCAAACAGCCATCCCAAAGAGTAAGGAGCAGGCGGAGAGGGACGCAGGAAACCAGCTTCACATGCTGACCAACCGCCACGACAAGTTCCTCGACTCACTGCGGGAGGTCAAGGTGAGATTTGTCTCTCGAAAACCAGCATGTGCTTTGAGGGGCTGATTGGATTTTGATAGGACTGCAGGGAATGATTTATTGTGTGGTTTCCAGATGTACCCTGATTACCCAGCAGCTACTATTAAAGATATTGAACTCTTCATAAAACAGTTCCCCTCATCTCTACGTTTGTCCTGATATAGAAACCTGCTTGTTTTATGTAGCTATAAACTAAAACTGAATTTAACCTGGAACTTCAGTCGAAAACAATTAACCACCCAGTAGGAAAGTAAATCAGCATAAATTCTGAGTCCCGTAGACCAGGATCCAGAGCCTCGCTGAGTCAGCAGCTGTCCTTTGCTTCTTTCAGACGGGGGCTCTGCTGAACGCTCTGGTGCAGCTCTGCCACATCTCCACCCCGCTGGCCGAGAGGACCTGGGTGCAGCTCTTCCCTCGCCTCTGGAAGATCCTCTCCGACAGGCAGCAGCATGTGAGTACCACTTCCAACACCCAGAGTGAAGGAGGGGAGCTGGGAACTCGGTATATCACAGTATTATCTGGTATCATGAGGATCGGGCTCTACAGAATAGTCTGAAGCATTCAAATCCTAAATCAACATTTGAACGTCGTGCAGCTTTTCATTTGATTTAAACCCCATACTTCTGCGTCGTTGCAGGTGGAGATTAGGCGACACTTATATTATTAGTTTTATACGATGAGGAGAATTACATCCAGTGTTGTAAAGACCAAAATACCACATTGTTATAGCCATGTATTCCAAAATTCTTAGAAAATACAAAATGCTCTGCTTTAATTTCGGCTTTAATCCATGTTTGGGGGGTTTTGCCTTTCAATTTGAACACTTTCACTTTGGTTTGCATCGACATGTTGTATTCATTTATGAGAAAAAAGACGAACTCCTTTAATCCGACGAATCACTCTGTTCAAATTGAGGATTTCATTTCAAGATTAAAAAAGATTAAATCAGGAAAAAAAACACGCACATTCAAAACTCCCTCAAAACTACCTGAATAGAAGCTTTTGATGTTAGAAAAAAGGACATCCTGTGCAGCCAGAACAGGACAGTATACTCACATCAATCATGACGTGCGTAAACAATTAAGGAACATATTGTAAGTCATTCTGAATATACAATAAGAATATCGTTTGTATAAACACGCTTCGAAATCTGCGACTCATACACAGATATTTATACACTTAGACGGTATTACAGCTTTGTAACTCACGCACTTCTGGTTGCTGCAAACTGCATTTCGTGCTGTGCAATGACAATAAAGTTGAGTCTTGAATCGTAAATAAGAACAAGAATTGCATGCTTGACAAATACGCATCATAAAGGGATGACCATCGAGCCTTGTGGTCATTTTTACTGTTAGGTATTTTATGTCTGCATGCACAGATTGCGCTCATACAGCATAAAGACAGATGCACACTTATCTCCTCCAAGTATTTCTTCTTTACATATTGCTTATTTTTCCCCATTGTGTTCAAACTCGTCCTGATTTCCTTTCCTGCATCTTATCAAGCAGAAAGTAACTCTGACCTTGGCCATGCCATTCTTGTCTCCCAACATGCAATTCCACTTAATGAGAACAGATTCATTTATGCTAAATACAGAGACGAGAGAAGCAGAGAGAGGAAAGCCGTAATGAGTTTAATGAACCAGATGCATATAGAGTATTTTTGAGGCTCGTTGGAAAGCATGATTTGCAGTGATTGAGCTCTTAAACATGTCGTCAATAGACAGACGTCTTCAAAAATGGTGATTTTTTTTTTCTTCCACGGTGTCACAAATATGTCGCATGTGTTTATCCTGATGCCTGCGTTGCATGCCTCTGTCACAGCGTGTGCATTAATGGTGGAAATGGAGTGATTGCTGGAGCTCAGGCTCTGTATCTCCGGGGGGATTATCACAAGGTAATGAACGAAAAGCATATTCTTCTGAGGAAGGAATTTGATGACTTATTGGCCTTCTCCACCACCAGGCTAATTAAAGTGACCATCAAGGCATTCATTATACTAAGCCGTGGACGGGCAGTGGAAATTATATTCATTACCAGTTCATCATTTATTTCTGAGTGTGTGTCAGTCATAATTATCAGAGCACCCACTCTGCGGTCATACTCTAAAGTCTGTCGGTCCAAGTGTGGAGGTCTGAGAGGCTTTGATTGAGTAGAGGGATCCAGTGCAGTTCAAACAAGTAAATAATAAGGCTTTTTTGCATTGTTTATATAAAACAAGAGGGATTTAGTCTGAATTCATTTAAAAATAAGGGACAATGAATGGGGTAAACTGTTGAAATGATTTACATATGGTTTTCCAACATTGCCTGGTTTTGAAGTCATTTAAATACAACATCAAATTACAAATCAAAAAATACAGAAACCAAAGCACAAAAAATATAGACACAAAAAAGTATATTGAAAAGGGCATCACATTGCATCCCATACATGCAACTAAATGCCTTTATCAATATGCTGCATCAGTGCAACGCCACTGAAGTAAAACAGTGTACTTGATGAGCTCTCTCTCTCTCTCCCCCCTCCCCTCTCCCCTCCAGGCTCTGTCTGGAGAAATGAGTCCCTTCCTGTGCAGCGGCAGCCACCAGGCCCAGCGTGACTGTCAGCCCAGCGCCCTCAACTGCTTTGTGGAGGCCATGTCTCAGTGCGTGCCGCCCATCCCCATCCGGCCCTGCGTGCTGAAGTACCTGGGGAAGACGCACAACCTGTGGCTGCGCTCCACCCTGATGCTGGAGCAGCAGGCCTTCGAGAAGGGCCTCAGCCTGCACAGCAAACCCAAGCAGAGCACCGAGTTCTACGAGCAGGAGAGCATCACACCCCCGCAGCAGGTAAGGTGTTTGGATTTCGTCTTAGAAGTGGTTACTGTGACCACGCTAAAACAATGAAGTGTTATCTCCAGGTCATCGCTGCCATTCACCTTCTGTTCTCCTTCTCTTCAGGAGATCCTCGACTCCCTGGCAGAACTCTACTCTCTGCTCCAGGAGGAGGATATGTGGGCCGGTCTGTGGCAGAAGAGGTGCAAGTTTCCTGAGACCGCCACGGCCATCGCCTACGAGCAGCACGGCTTCTTTGAGCAGGTGAGAGATAGCAAGAAATAATAATCTATACGTACAATACTGCTGAGTAAGACCTCGTCTGTGGGGTTGAATTAGGGATTCAAAATAAATACTATTTTATGAATTCACACTTTGTAGTTGTTCAATATTCAAATGCAGGAAATCCAGAACTAGTTTAAGGCTAAATTAAAATGCTATTTTGAGTATAGTTTTATGGTCCTGCAGAGAAGTCCTGTCCTACAAATTGTTTTCTAGTCTTAACCACATAGTTGTTTGGTACAGACTCTCATACCATAATCGTTTCATATATTTAAGTCACTATTGGTCACAAAATACTCCCATTAGAGTGTGTTTTTCCCAAATCATGCAGCCCTAGTTCCTGCAGATAAATCCCACCTCCATTAAGGTGTTATTTAACTTTATGGGGTGTAATTTGCAGGGCAGTTAAATTATACTGCATGTTTTTATCTTATCGGCCCCATTTACACATCAAATGTATCCCCAAGTTCCACCGAGGTATGCATGTCCCCTGATCTTTTCACTACCTTGCGTTTAAATGTCTCGTGTGTCTGTCCAGGCCCAGGAGAGCTACGAGAAGGCCATGGAGAAGGCGAGGAAAGATCACGAGAGGAGCAACGTCTCCCCCGCCATCTTCCCCGAATACCAGCTGTGGGAGGATCACTGGATACGGTGAGATTTCCCGGACTCTCGTGTCGCACATCCTTTCTCTGCTTTTAATGCCTTCATATATATACCGTGCAGCATTGATCGATCAAACTAGATTACCTTTATTTTTATTCATGGCAGGAATTATACAGCAGGAGTCCAGAAACCACCATATAAGAAGAATGTATCATATGTGCAGTTTTACTTTTAGAATCTGTCCGTCTGTTTCTCTGCAGGCTTTAATCTAATTTGTCTGCATATATGGGTGTAGAATAGATGCTGTTTCTGGGAAAATATGTATCTGTCAGCAGGGAAACTTTCCTTCAAATCCATTTTAGTTGTATCTGATATTAAATAACTTGCTACAGTTTAGGACAACCTCCCTGCAGAGATCACTCTCCCAGCTGTACGCCCGCCTGTTACAGCCCATTATTGTCATTTTTCCACTGTTTGGGGAATTTGCCTCCATCGCAAAACAGTCATAGCAAAACTTAAAAAGTTCTAAATGAAAAACAGTGAACTTCCATCCTTTCAATCCTGCTCTATTGGACCAATAAAGGATTGCATTTATTGCTTAAATTACATTTACCTCATTTGTGACCCACTCAAAACAGTCTGTATCCCTATAGTATTAAGCCTGGAGGACCCTCTTAAGGGACCCTATTATTTGTAGGGTTTTCCTTTCCTGTAGTGTCTTTATATAGGTTTTGGTGCATGTAAATGGTCTGCAAAGGCTAAAATCCCTGTATTCCCTCCAGAGGGAGTTAGGCTAAGGGGCGGTTGACCAATCACAGCAGAGCTGGCCAGCTAACCTATCAGAGCAGACTGGGCTCTGGTTTCAGACAGAGGGTGAAAAGAGGAGCTGCAGCACAGGCAGTATGAGAACAATAAAGAGCTTTTTGAACATTAAAGCAAGGAGACATGTCCCAGGAGAGACACTAAATACTAATTATGAACATATTAGGGACCCTTTAAAACCTCTGGCTACAGACCTTTTTCTCATAATCGTGTTTTTGTAACAGTCCTTATTTTATGTCTTAATTTAAGATACAATGGAAAGCTAGGACCTCCTGCAAGTAACAACATTTGTGGCATATTTAAGAGAAAGATCTGTTTAACTGTGCCTTAACTCTTCCCCTCCTATCTTCTTGTCCAGCTGTTCTAAGGAGCTGAACCAGTGGGAGCCTCTGACAGAATATGGCCAATCCAAAGGCCACTCCAACCCTTACCTGATGCTCGAGTGTGCCTGGAGGGTTTCCAATTGGGCCGCCATGAAGGAGGCTCTGGTGCAGGTGAGGAGTGCTCAGTATATTCATGTATGGATTTATGGACGCATAAAGAACACAGCAGAAGTGCTCTCCCCGTATCCCAGGGGGTTGCAGGCACCCTTTTTTCTGTCAACAGTTCGACTGAAAATAGAAACTACGACCACAAGCTCCTCGCTAACACAATCACAGACACGGCGGAGCCTCTGGGGTTGAACTCAGTGACCCAGAGCCTGGGCTGTATTTCTGTTCTCCGGTACAGTGCTGTATATTCAGCGCAGGCCTCGTGTCAGTGCGTGGTAACTTGATATCGTCCTGACCCTCAACTCCCACAGGGGGACGAGCCGGGGAACTGCAGCTAGCTGTTAGCGCTGTTAATTTATTTGCCTAAAACAAAGTGAAGACGGGTGGGCAAGGCGTGATAGCACCTGACACATAACAAATACTCCTGGTGTGCTCTTTCAAGGAGACTTGGAACCAATCCATTGAGCCGCTCTGTCCTGAGGTGACACCTAATTAAATTGTCTGGATGGCAGCAGCAGCTCCGCTACACCTCCATGTTTCATCCCTTCCTTCCTTTGTGTAGCCGTTTCTTTCTCTTTCTTTTTCCCAGTACTACCTCCTCTACCTCCCCTTCCATCCCTCGCTCCGCAGCTCCGGTGTTAGCGGCTAATATTTACGACAACTGTGCGTCTGAATAATTACCCGGGCATCTGCTGCGGGGTGATTTGTTTTATGGCAGAGGAGAGGCGCGAGGCTTTCAGTCGCCGCTCACGAGGGAAAGTCCAAATGTACCCCCTTTCAATTAAAGCTTCCTCTTGATAAGGGCAGCTCTGTCTCCGGGATATTCATCAAGTGTCACCTCCTGATAAGTGTGCTCCGACCTATAACTGTAATTCTCTCCAGCATTCGGAGGAGCATACGCAAATACTCACACATTAACCAGCTCTTAGAGTCCTATTGAGATCCAGGAAATGTAAAAATACCCCAAAGTTTTATGTTAGAGGTGTATAGTACGGGACCCCAGCACAAAGAAAGTGCCAGATGCTAACTTGCATACTGTATGTTGGGCCATTTGCGCAATTAGCATAAGTTGCATGAATTAGCATATGCAGACAATAGTTTAAAAATGGCTTGGATGATTTGGACCCTTTTGGTGTAGTTTTGGAGGTTATTGAGGATTTTGATATTTGTACTCCCAGTGGCTGATTAAAATATTTTGGGTTGGTTTCAAAGTTTTAGGGGACTGAAAACTGCAATTGTTTACCCTAAAAATGTATTCAAAATCCTCAAAAATCCCCCCAATGTTCTCCCAATTGACCAAGCTATTTTGTAGGTATTGCTTGCGTATGCTGATAAATGTAACTAGTGCTAATTGTGCAAATTGCCATACATATGCAAGTTAGCATCCGGCAGTTTCCACGTGCATTTGTAACCTAAAACTTCGGGGTACTTCAGGGTCCACTCTGCTGGAAAGTAGTCTATATGCCTTCTCATTTTATTGCATTTCTACCTCTTCCCCTCTCTTATCACTGTCTATCTTTCTCTCTTATAATCACAAACTGCAGGTGCCATAGCAACCCCCCTCCCTCCAGCTATTGTTTGTTTAGTGTTAATGCACTCAGGGTTTTAATCAATACCCGAGCCTTCTCCTCTCTCCGCCTGCGTGTCAGACTCGTCAGGTTGATTTGTCATGAGGACAAAAGTCCTGCTGAAACCATTTGGAGAAAGAACTGCAAACAATGTTATTGTGTGTTTGTGCTAAATTATGCAAGAGAAGTGTAATAGGCCCCCTTCCCCTCGGATGTTTTCATTTAATTAAAACGACCAAATTCCCAACGCTGTGAAGAACGCGTGTTCCCTGACATCCTGCGGACAAACAGTACACCAACTGCGAGTCAGTTTCTACAGAATAAATCTCCAATTTCACTTTTATTTTAGTGTTCATTCTAATCTTTCCTAGCTAAGTAACATCTACTGTCCGCCAGTGATTAAGGCTTTTATTTAAACGGCTGCTAATTTCCCACAACGACGCATAGATAAACAACTTCTGTACAAAGCAGAAAGTGGGTTAGAAGAAACACCATCTGTATTTACACCTTATTATTATGTATTGGAATGATTTGCCTTGTCAATATTTAATCTCTACCATTATGGATTCTGCAGGAAAACTGATCGATTGCTTCATATCCTACAAAAGCAAGATTAAGCTGTTGTTTGCAAACATAATTAAAACGTAATTGCATAAAGACGGCAGAAGGTAGAATAGGTGAAGGAGGGATGAAAAGACCCATTTATTTTACTTTGTATTATCATTTTTCACAATACATACCAGACATATCTACGAAACAAAAAGTGTAAGCAACTCACACAAGGAATGCATACATATAAAAAAGACAAAGATGAATAAACAACAAGGAGGAAAACAGACGGTGTGCACTTTAGGGATAAGCGTCTGGCCAAGCTGGTGTACAGAGGAATCCGCTCTGGGTGTTCTGCAGGACCAAGAAATCACACATTTCTGCTCTTCAGATAAATATACACTATCAAAACTAATTTCCATCAGCAGCAGTGCTCTTGCTAATCATCTAACCTTAAATTAACCTTATGTGTGTGTCCAGGTGGAGCTGAGCTGTCCTAAGGAGATGGCGTGGAAGGTGAACATGCACCGTGGCTACCTGGCCATCTGCCACCCGGAGGAGCAGCAGCTCAACTTCATCGAGCGGCTGGTGGAGATGGCCTCCAGCCTGGCCATCCGCGAGTGGAGGCGGCTGCCGCACATCGTGTCCCACGTGCACACGCCGCTGCTGCAGGTCAGTAGGAAATGCACCAGGGGTTTTAATGTTGAAAGGCTCCAGTTACTGATCAGGAAGCAAGGATGAGGAGTGTAGAGAAGTCAGTTGATCATGAGAAGCACAAGAAGGCTCAATGCCAAGCCGGCCTCTAAACGTATGTTGTCATACAGACGGTTAAAGAAGTGAAATTACTTGAAGGTTGTGTTATATGTATTCTCTTTTTGCTTAGGATCAAATATACCCTTGTCAAGTCTAGAAAAGTTGACTTTATTTTACAGTTTGTCATATTTACAGGGACAGTTGCAAAAACCAAGCAGCTTTTGAACATCAGATAAATAAATAAAAATGTGGTTTCAGAAAAAATAAATATAAATATATTTTTTATTATTTTTATTTAAAATATATATATTAGTATTTGTTTTTATTATAATTTATTATTATTAATTCTATTATTATTTTGTACTATTTATTATTATTTTTAAATGTTTATTATTCTTTTTTTTTATATTTTCTTTTTTTTTATTGTTTCAAAAGAAAAAAACTTATTAGCAGGACGTCTTAAAGTTTTGTCGGAGGAGATCGTGTTCTAGCTGCCATCTCGGACGGTGGCGGAACCGCGTTTATTATTCTTATACATTTTTATATAATTTCTGCCAGAAGATGCTGATGCCAGGCTATGATTACCAAAAGTTAAGACAGTTAGTTCCTGTGAAGTCCTGAAGTGTCATGTATGAGTGTGTAGGGGTCAGTTTGGAAGAGTTGTCAGTAGATCATCTGTAGCCCGGAGAAATCTTTGAGTTCCACTGATACTGCCTCCCTCCCTCAATTCATTTTGTAAAAAAATTGAGGTAGATGATACAAAAAAAATCCCCAAAACCTTTGAGCCCCTTTGAATCCCCCCGAGAGATTACAATAGACGGGGGCAGAGATGAGAAAGGCGAAGGAGAAAAATTGAAAAAGGTAGAGAGAGCCGAAGATGAGGAGGGGAGAAAGAGTTAGGTTAGAATAGCTGTAATTACTTCCCTGCCATCAGATAGCGTTTGATTAAATACCTGCAGCGGAATTACATCTGCATGATGAATGGGGTGCTCTGAACGCGGGTCAGAACCGGGCCATCAGCTGATACTAACTGATAATTGTGAAAAATATTGTATTGCCTAATTTATTTTGTTTTGGGAGATTTGACTCCGGAGCAAGGGATGGGGGGGGTTAAGTCTTCAGCACCGCTCCGATTCACCACATTTATCTTTTCAAAATGGGTATTTGAATTGGACTCTTTTCTTATAGTGCGTGTGTGTGTGTGTGTGTGTGTGTGTGTATGCGTGCGCAGTCCAATTATTTACCCTCGCCGAAGGAAAACAAGCTATTTATTCCTCCGAGCCCGAGCGGCCGACTGTAAATCTCCATCCACAAACTCTCTGTATCTCACGCTCACGACTTCGTGAGCCTCGCAGAACCAAAAGCCAAGACTCCAGAACTACAGGAGGGTTCAAAAAGCATTTGGATCAAGTCATCATGAAACCCCGGCTCTGAGCGGTGACTGGCGGTCGATGGATTATCACCCGCTGGATCGATGGCGAGGCTCGGCATTAATATTGATCGATGAGCCGTTATAATGGAGTGATTGATTATGTGTTCACAAAGCAGCTTTGGGCCAATCAATGAGGCTTTCTATCTCAGGGAATGAGATAGAAACCCTCGCTTATCATCCTCACATTTTCCCATCTCCATGTCCTCTTCTTCTTCGGTGCCATATCGGAGATATTGGATTAACGGAGAGAGATTTCCCCCTCCAAATTATTTATGTGGCTTCAAATCCTATCGACTGTATTTTTTATGATGAGTGTTTGGGTTTCTTAGTCAGTCAAGGTGTCCTTAATATAAATCAAAAAGGGTCCAAAGTTAACAATCATAGTAAATATGTTTCATTAGAAGAGGCTATTGCTTTTCCTCAGGGTAATGTTAGAGAGGTAAATGTGCTTCGGTTGCTTTGATCCGTCTCGTTGGTGAAGGCTTTCAGCAGCGGGATAGTTGAGTATGAGTCTGAAGCTCAGGCATCATCTTTAGTCTTCATTTCTGTCATTACCCCGACAGTAACAGTCCTCTTTCTCTCACCCATTTCTCTCTGCCTTTTACTTTGGTACTCTTGATGCTTTTAGTCATTTTATCCATTACAGTCTCTCTCCGTCCTTCTGGCTATTACCTTTCCTCCTTCTATCTCCTGACTGTTGTTCTGTACATCTCTTACGCCATCTCTGTTCCTCCATCCCTTAACTATAGACAAACACTCCGTATCCATCTATCCACACAAGGATGATAAGAATAATAGAATTCAAGAAATGAAATTCCCAAGTTTAACTTCCTTGTCACCCTATATTTCTGATCTTCCCTCTTTTCCTTACATTACATTCATTCAAAACAATCAAATCCATTTCAATCTGATATTTTAGGGAAATTCTGCGTCATTGTCCGGTACCCAACGCACTGAATACCAGAAACACTGGGAGAAAATATGTTTAAAAGGAGCACAAGAAGGCTCAATGCAGAGCAGGCCTCTTCACAAAAGAGACAACTAATTCTGTCATACAGATTAAATGTTAATGAGGTGAAATGACTTCATGGTTTAATGAATACATTTTATTGGTTTAAAATACAAGCATCTTATGAAAATCAGACTTAAAAAAACGCGGTTTCACAAAATCAGGAAAGGCCACTATATATTATAAACATTATCATTATTTTTATTATTTTTGTAAATAATTTTTTTAACAATTTTTTTAAGTTATTAGTTTTTTCTAATTATTTTTGGATCCTTTTTTTTTAAATGTTGATTTTTTTTTTTTATTATTATTTTACTATTTTTTATAATCATTATTTTATATTTTTGTTTTACAATTTATAATATTATTTTTAAAATTAATTTTGGATCCTTTTTAAACAATTTTATGATTTTTATTATTATTATTATTATTATTATTACTATTTTTATAATCATTATTTATATTTTTGTTTTACAATTATAATATTATTTTTAATTATTTTGATTATTATTATTGAGCAGCAATCTTGACAGTGTAGAGAAGTGACCCGTCTCTGGCTGACAGCAGATGGACGTCATGTGTGTTTCGTGGCGGTAGGTTTGGCTTGCAGCGTACATTTGTTGATCTGTGTTGACAGAATATTAACCAGATTAAGTGCAGATGGCACACAGTCTGGACCAAATCTTAGTCTGGGAACAGGAATTGCGAACTGTAAATAAAAGAGTTATCCATTGCAAGCACACGCAGCATTAGGCTGTAATTCTGCCACCTTGCACGCATCATAAAAGTTTGCAGTCGGAGTCAAGTGAGTGTGGTGCAAGTCATCCAGACACTATATTAAGATGATAAAAAGGTCAAGAGCATCATTTTTTACTTCTTATTCCCCCTTCAGGCGGCGCAGCAGATCATCGAGCTGCAGGAGGCGGCTCAGATCAACTCGGGGCTGCAGCCGGCCAACCTGGGCCGCAACACCAGCCTCCACGACATGAAGACGGTGGTGAAGACCTGGAGGAACCGCCTGCCCATCGTGTCCGACGACCTGTCCCACTGGAGCAGCATCTTCATGTGGCGCCAGCACCACTACCAAGGTACGCACGTGCGCACACACACACACACACACACACACACACACACACACACACACACACACACACACACACGTGACTTCTTACTCATGGTGCATTAATGACCACTTTATGCTGACGCTTCCTCAGACGGCTGCTGTCACTAGTTCCAGGTCTTCTTTAAAAGGCCAAGAGTTGCAGAACCCCCCTCAGGGTCTCTCTGCATTTCCAAATGTCAGCTCGCTAAAGTACTCCCTCTTTGCTGCAGGACATAACACACACTCGCTCTCACACACACACACACACACACACACACACACACACACACACACACACACACACGCACACATATTTACCTTGCTCTCTCCCGCAGTGACTTTGAAACCATTCAGAGACGCAGCCACTGCAAAATGTGATGTCTCGAGCGACTTGAGCTCCAACTCACACCCGAGAAATGATAGCACTGCATCAAGGCGCCAATAAAAAATCACTTCATTTATACGTGACAGCCTTCAAACTTATGGAATGGAGTTTTCTTGATGAAATTCCCCACCCTGGCCCATTTATTGTTCGATGCGTTCAGTGTCCCCGCCGCCCTCCTCTGCATTCTGACAGCTGTCAGAGCGCTGGAAGATCCCCAGTGTTCTTACATGCTTAACCTCTCGTTGCTAACTTTTTCACTCATGACACCTCAATAATTAAGCCGTTGTTTATGTGTTTGTCCGTAGCCATAGTGACGGCGTATGAGACGAACACACAGCATGATCCAAACAACAACAACGCCATGCTGGGAGTGCACGCCTCGGCCTCTGCTATCATTCAGTACGGCAAGATCGGACGCAAACAGGTACTGGGCTTTGCTCGTCAGAATAGTTGTGCACCCTAACCTTCAAACTGCGTCTTAGATCCTTTTTCTAATTGGGTTCTCTATCTCCCCCAGGGCCTGGTGAATGTGGCGCTGGATATTCTGAGTCGTATCCACACCATCCCCACAGTGCCCATCGTGGACTGCTTCCAGAAGATCCGACAGCAGGTCAAATGCTACCTGCAGCTGGCCGGGGTCATGGGGAAGAACGAGTGCATGCAGGTAAGGAGGGAACATCTCTACTGTAGTAAATGCTTTCAATTACAGAATCACATTTAATTACCGACTTACTTAATTGTTTGCATTCTTACATACATACTTACTTACCTACTTTTTCCCTTATCTTCTCACTTACCTACTTACTTGCTTGCCTTCTTGCTTACTCACTCACTCACTCACTCACTCACTCACTCACTCACTCACTCACTCACTCACTCACTCACTCACTCACTCACTCACTCACTCACTCACTCACTCACTCACTCTCTTACTTACTTACCTCCTTATTCACTCACTCACTCTCTCTCTCTTACTCACTCACTCACTCACTCACTCACTCACTCTCTCTCTTACTTACCTCCTTGCTTACTCACTCACTCACTCACTCACTCACTCTCTTACTTACCTCCTTGCTTACTCACTCACTCACTCACTCACTCACTCACTCACTCACTCACTCACTCTCTCTCTCTCTCTCTTACTTACCTCCTTGCCTACTTACTTACTTACCTCTTTACTCACTCACTCACTCACTCACTCACTCACTCACTCACTCACTCACTCACTCACTCACTCTCTCTTACCTCCTTGCTTACTCACTCACTCACTCACTCACTCACTCACTCACTCACTCACTCTCTCTCTCTCTCTCTACTTACCTCCTTGCTTACTTACTACTACCTCTTACTCACTCACTCACTCACTCACTCACTCACTCACTCACTCACTCACTCACTCACTCACTCACTCTCTCTCTCTCTTACTTACTCACTTTCTTACTTACTGGCTTGTTTACTTGCTACTTAACTTATTGCGACTATTTATTGACTGATACAGCAATTGTGGTATGAGTTACGACATTGGAAGGAATAAAACTTTATTATTGTTATTATTTATTTTAAGAATATCTGTGGCAACTACGTGTTTTTTATAAATTCAGTTAAAGGCAGTTTAAAGGCAGCTCTGTAAGACTTAATTCAGTATGTTTTCCCTCACATATTTAGCCCTCACTACAGTTTGGGTACAGCACCGGTCTATATTACAGTTTGTATTAATCGTGCTGTCCTTATAAAGAGCCCTGTATGTGATGCTTTGCTTAATGAAAAGATGCTTTATTCAGAAGACTTTCCATAATAACAGCAATAGTTATACCTCCAATACATTTTAATGCCCAGGATTGTTTTGGTGGAACTCATAATTAATAACGCTTTACAAATGCCTGCGTGTTAACGAGTGTGTTGTCATGTTTAAAATCACTCTTGGTTTTATAAGCTTGTAAGTAACTCATTAAATATTTTATTAGCAAAATCACTCTCCACTGAGTTCAATCTAATTACGGCTGTTCGAAACACGATAAATATATGGTGTCCCTGTAACACCTCTCCCATAATGCACTGCAGCTGCTTGGACCCTGGTAATGCATGCTTCAATTTGAAATATCTACCGAATGGAAAACAACAGCTTTTATGATTTTAGTTTGATTTAAGGACGTGTGTTGATTTCTGCTGCAGGCGTAGTTAGCGGCACTCGGAGTGGGAGAGGTAGTGAGAGCCGGGAGTGTTTGGGGGACGCTCTAGGTGACAACTTATAGCAGGGAGACGTGTAAGAGAGTGTAACTCAGGAGCTGGCTCTTAAGCCCGTGGAGTACTCTGATTAATAGACGCCGTTCAGCACACCACAAGTCATTAAAAGTGCCAGTGGACACTCTTCTCTCCGCCTCTCTCTTTTCTATCTGTGCTTCTCTCTCCGGCTACACATCGTTTGTCACAGCAGCACATAGGGGACACCTAATCAGAGGCTCACCATAATGGAAGTGTAGTTCCCTGAACACCTCTTTTCTTACTTCTTAATGAACAGCCAGCAGACTGTTTGTTTTTCACCTGTGATTATGGCCCTGTCCAAATCACAAGGTATCTTTTCTCCGCGATTCTCCTCTCCGTCACGACAACAAAAGTTTCTGAAGTTAACATCTTTGTTTCATTTCTTTGTATTTTAAGGGTTTGGAGGTGATCGAGTCGACCAACCTGAAGTACTTCACCAAGGAGATGACGGCTGAGTTCTACGCGCTGAAGGGCATGTTCCTGGCACAAATCAACAAGTACGTCCATCTGGTCTCCAGCTGTTCTCTATTCACTATATCTGCTCACATTGTCACAAAATAGACAACTTTAGATTCATTTTTGTACAACTTTTTAAAGAGATTACAAATTAAAACAAGTTCAAATAGAATAAGACGAGTATGAAAAGCAATCATTTATTTGGGAATAACAAAAAGTCTGGATTTAAAGGGACAGTTGCAGCATTTTCTGGGAGTTTGTTTCAGATATAAGGAGCATAAAAACTAAACCATGCTTTTCCATGGTACGTCTTGATGGTATTTTGGCCCTTAACTATTCAGGCTTAAGAACCCCACAGTCATTCTTTTACAGCCAGTTTAAAGGCTTCAAAACCAAAGTGACATGATCCACTTTCTTGATTCCTTTTTCAGGTATAGTCACTTAAAAACAACAAGAGTCTCCCCTGAGGTCAGACGTTTAAGAGCAGTTCAGATCCATTCAGCACAGCAGCAAAGTATAACATGTTAGCCGTGTAAGAGCTGCATCCTAGTGAAGGTATGGTAATATAATAATACCATTATTAAAAGTTCAACTTAAAAGGAATGTCGCTATTAAAACTGTTGCATAAATAATACAAATTAAGACCAATAAAATGAATAAAAGTAGGTCAATAATAAAGGCTAAAAGACCATTTAAAGGAGTGCGCCGCTAATAAAAAGCGATTCTAAAGAAATGTGTCTTTTAGCCTCTCTGATATTTCCACTTCTATTAGATAGCGCTCCAACACATTGTACGTGAAAGGCTAAGGGCGGGACCTGTCTAAGTGGTTGACCGATCACAACAGAGCCGGCCAGCTAACCAATCAGAGCAGACTGGGCTCTGGTTTCAGACAGAGGGTGAAAAGAGGTGCTGCAGCACAGGCAGTATGAGAAAAACAAAAGAGCTTTTTGGACAATAAATGCCACAGCAGAGGCTCTAAATACAAACTTAAAGCTGATTAAAGATTAGACTTCAGGTAATCAACGAGCATCATGACATCTGAGTCCACCTTTTTGTGTAGAATTCTTCCTGTCCTACTTTCCTTCAACCTCAAACTGTCAGAGGTCCCTGAACACTGCGTGGGTGTTTTATATTTAATCACCTCTTCTTGCATCAAGCCAACTCACCTCTGAGATTGCATTGCTAGGTAACCCCGGTGACGTGTCTCAGATGTGTTTTATGCTGCAGGGGGGGGAGCCTGTGAACCATGCACACCCACAACACCCTTTTCCCCTTCAGCACCCCCTTTTACACTCGTCAACTTTTGACGTGACATGGCGTCCTGAGGGGTGAAAGACAAATTAAGGAAGGCTTATTAAATGTGTATGCGGCTCAATAATTAGCTCCAGGCAATTTACAGGAATCTCCGCGATCAGCAGAACTCGCCTCCACCTCAGCAGGTTTATTGCAATCATTAAGTTTCCCCTACACCGGGGGGGGGAGGGGATTAACAGCAGAGTGGGGGTGAGGCGTAGGGAGGGACTGTATGCAACCACATGTGCAAAGGATTTTGGGATCATTCAATTAAACGGGTGTCAGAGATCTGACAGTCTGCTCCTGTTGAGCCGGGCAGTAGAAACTGTTAATGTGCTTCACCCAGTGACGGAGGAGACCCCATTAAGCATTACTGCGGGGTCCCGGCTCTGACTCCCATAGCAATCAAGCTCCCATTTCTTAATCATATGCCAAAATGCCTTTTATAATAACACTTTTTAATTGATTGGCTGGGGAGGGACGTCACCGTAAAGAAGTCGAGAGAAGAGTTCTGGAAGCAGTCCTAAAATCGGAGCTCCATTTACCAACTGTTGCTCCTCGACAGACCCCGTCTCCTGCGCCTGCATGTTATTTATTAATCAAAGGCTGAAAGGTGGGTAACAATTATTCAGATTGCGTGCCAAAGTGAGGTTAGGAGCTGTGGTGGAAACTGCTGATGATCCAGAATATATCTCCCTGTCAGCATAAAGGAACAGTCGAACCCCCGGGTCTGCTGCCAGATCTCCCCGTGTCTATTTGCTCGCTATTTTCTGAATCCAATATTCAAAGTGCCACTTCCAGAGTGCTGTAACAAGTTTTTCTAAATCCAAAAGATTCTTAAGTTTATCAGCTCGTAGAATTCACAGCAGGTAATAAAGTCATGCAATAATGAAGGGTAAGCTCACTTATTAAATGGCTAAAAAATGGGTTTAATAGAGAGGTTTATAGGAGCAGAAAGTGGTTATCTTCAAGCACCCACTTAAGTTCAGAAGATGAGTAAAGTGATGGCAAATTAAGAGACGTCCTTGGTTAGTTTTGCTTCATTAAAGCGCTTTAGCAAACTGGAGCTTTACATATATTATTTATGAATGAGCGGGAGGGACGTGAGAGAAAAAAGACTCCACTTCCTGCTGGGACTCCACTTTCTCTGGGTACTTCTCACTTCTCTTATTTGTCATGTCCTCGCTCCTCGGTCTCACCGGAAGTTGATTTGTGTGCGCCATCTTAAGGAGCCTCCCATGGCGCTTATTTGTGCCGGAGAACCGAGGATCGAGGAGCAGCCACTCGCCCCGCCCCCTTTACTGTGTATCCGTCACTGATTGGATGCTGCAGCGCATGCATTGATCTGATGCTTCTTAACCTGAGGGCAGTTTAACAGCTGAGTGAAGACATTAAACTCGAGGGAATCACTCCTCAGTTTTATACAGTGTTTTGTTTCAATGAATCTATCATATCTGAACAAGAAAGTGGAAAAAATCAGTTCATTCATTTATTGGAAATATTTTTCATGATCTCCAATTCGCGTCAGGTGGGGGGGGGGTGTTTGTCTGTGGGAATAAAATGGGGACAGAGCTGGCTGCTGTCAGACGATCCAGCTGTAGCGGCGTCATCACAAACGGGCGTCGCTTTCCGAGGAAAGGACGTCCCATTGCTCTTAAAACTAATTTCCATACTTCCTCTCTCTTCCCATGGTTTCCTTGCGTCTCTCCGTGCATCCCTGGTGGGAAGGACTAATGTGCAAGTGAAGAGAAGTGTGAAGTACCCAAAGAGTCGTAGAGTCAGAGTAGAGAGACTCGTCCACAGGCTGGTTAAATAAATATCAGGAAGGACACAACCGTGGCTCAAAATGAGTTTAGAGGAAGGGACATAAGTAGCATATTAAGGTGATGAGGCGTCATACCAGTGTATGTTTTTAGTCACATAAAGAGTAATAATTGCAAAAGTGTCTGTATTGCACAAGATTGTATTTCTTTAAGGATGTTCTACCGATAGATGTTTGAGATTTTGTTCACCTGTAACATAGGAACACGCTAAGCTCCTGTGATGTCAGCCAGCATTAGTACGGGGGTTTGGGTTCAGCTCTTTATACAGGAGTACGCCTCAGTGACACTAATTCATGCCGGGTTAAACGCTCACTCTGTAATGCCGGGGGGAGGGAAAGGGAGCGGGGAGGCCTTGAAGTTTACAGCAAATGAAATATGGTGCTTAGTGATGTGTGGTACATCATTCAGAATGTGATCATCATAATCTGTGTCTCGCACACTCCATCTTCCTCCTTTTTCTTTTGCTCCTTCCACCCCCCCCCCTCTTTCGACCTACTTTGTATATATTTGTTCTGATTTCACTTCCACTCAATCCTCCCTTCTCCCTCCCGCTGTAACACTTCTCCTCCTCCCGTCAGGTCAGAGGAGGCCAATAAAGCCTTCTCCGCGGCGGTGCAGATGCACGACGTCCTGGTGAAGGCCTGGGCCATGTGGGGGGATTACCTGGAGAACATCTTCGTCAAGGACCGGCAGCTCCACCTCGGGGTCTCCGCCATCACCTGCTACCTGCACGCCTGCCGCCACCAGAACGAGAGCAAGTCCCGCAAATACCTGGCGAAGGTGAGGGGGGTTGAAGAGGGTGTTCGGGATCCATTTCACTCAGGACTTTAGAATAAGACGCAGTAGAGACGTTCGCCACTTCAGCCGAGAGTGTAGTAGTGATTCTGGCAGCCAAATGACATATTTACATGTCAACGTGGCACTGGACTGTCATCCTCAAGCAGGAAAACACACTTATAGTAAAAAACCAAACACTCTTGGTTCAATTGAAGGTAATCCTAGATGATCTGATGACTAAAGTAGCATTAAAGATAACATCTACAAGGTTAGGGTGGGCTAAATGTGAAGACTTATGGTAAAAAGATAATAAATCACTGGTGTTCATTCATCTCTGTCCTGAGATGTGGAGGATTTATAATAATAATAATAATACTACGTTGTATTTCTTTAAAAACAACGTGCTTCACAATGATATGAGGGAGGAAAAAAACAAAAATAAATAAATAAAATTATATAGAAATGTATCTAAGGAACATATTTAATAAAGTAGTTTTAAAGAAATCAAACCAGGGAGCTGAGTTTTAAAAAGCTAAATAGGATTTGTGGAGTTTGCTTATAAAACTTGCATGTCAACAACCACTCAGCCAAGGCACGGCAAGTTTATTTCTACAGCATATTTCCTCAATTAGGCAGTTCAGAGTGCCTTAAAAAAACACATGTAAAGCATTAAGACCTATTCCAAAAGGAAGACTTTATAACATTACTTTTAAATGCATTTGAAAAAGTCATTAAAATGCCAAAATAATTCAAATTAAAACCGGTTCAAATGAAATAAGACGGGTATGAAAAGCAATAATACATTTTTAAGTAACAAAAGAAGCAGCAGCAAACTGAAAAGTCTGGATTTAAAGGGACAGTTGCAGCATTTTCTGGGAGTTTGTGTCAAATATACGGAGCAGAAAAACTAAACGATGCTTTTCCGTGGCAAGTCTTGATGGTATTTCGGCCCTTAAGTATTCAGTGCTTTAAAACCCACAGCCATTTTTTTGACAGCCAGTTTAAAGGCCCCAAAGCCAAAGTGACATGATCCACTTTCTTGATTCCTTTTTCATGTAGCTATAGTCACTTAAAATTCCCCCCGTTCCCCGACCCCACTCCAGCCTGTACATTATTGCTCCAGACGAGGAGACTTTAATTCCCCCCCTCGTCAGACTGAGCCACAGGTGCAGGAAGAGCGTTGTGATTCATTACAGTGTGCAGGTAGAAGGTGCGGATGTGTTGCCACGGCAGATCGACGGAGGAGTGAAGGCCGTTCTCTGGCAGGGTGGTGTTAACAGACTAATGACCTCCCCTGATACTTCCACCTCTCGACCCTCTGCACCTTTCTCCAGCAGTCAGACCCGTTCTGCCGCACTTACCAGCTGATTAAGCCCTGTGTGGGAGCTAAAGAGCTGGATCCTTGCTAACAAGCAGCCCACCTTCCCTCTCTCTCTCGCACACACACACACACACACACACACACACACACACACACACACACACACACACACACACACACACACACACTTACTCATTCATAAAAACCCCTCCAGTCCGTACAGAGGTTAACAGAAAGACCTTTAGTTGGTAAAGACCTGCTGTACGATCGCTTATCCTTCATATTAAATCAGATGATCAGAGCACAAAATGTAAGAAGTAACAGCGGAGGAAGACGTATTTATATATTTAAAAGTAAAAACTACTACTTTATATACTTCTTTACCTCATTTCAGAGGCACATGTAGTATTACTTGCCCCTCCACTTCATTCGTTTAACACTAATAATATATAAAAGCATGTAATGTGTGATAGGATGAGTCGTGTCATTATGTTTATTTATTGGTTCATTCTTATTTTGATTTAGCTAATAATCTGATTCTGTAAAGCAACTGGTAACTAAAGCTGTCAGATAAATGTAGAGGAGTAAAAAGGACAACATTGCCTTCCTAACTGTAGAGAGCAGAAAATGGCACCCATAGAGTGCACTTCAGTTCAGAAGATGAGTAAAATGATGGCACATTGAAGGACGTTCTTGGTGCGTTTTGCTTCATTAAAGTGCATTAGCAAACTGGAGCTTTCCTTACATTATTTATGAATGAGCGGGGGGATGTAAGAGAAAAAAGGACTCCACTGACTCCGATTTAAAGAGTCATAGAGTCGGACAGGAGAGACTCGTCCACAGGCTGGTTAATAACACATGTGATAGCATCTCTACCATTATCTAGCTTCACATCCCAGTGAAATGTTTATTTCTGAGTCCCCCCCCCCCCCCCCCCCTCTGGTAGTGTGCTGGCAGGCCTGGTTGGCAGTGCTGACTCCTGGGGGGTGAAGTATGATGCCCGGTCATTATCAGTAATTATACACAGTCTGTGTGGAGGGCCGGCTTGAGTGGGGTTAATGTCTTCATCATTCCACATTGCTTTGATCAGAACGACGATGCCAGGATGTTCTTGTTCTTTTCTCTCCTGCTGTGACAGAGCCGGGGTGGGCGTGGGGGGGGGAGAGCTCTTTATACACTGTGTCTGTTGACAGCTTTGTTAATGTTAATGTTTCTGCCGTGAATGCCGGGTTTCTTATTTGCATTCATTCCACAATTGAGTGTCGGTATGGGGCTCTTTACCAAACTACAATCCATGTTTGCTAAGAGTTCGAGGCCTTTTGTTTTATTCCTTTAAAGACTCAATCATGTTGGTATCTGTGAACCTCCTCACACAGCCTCTCTTTAAACAAACAGTAGTGGTCGTCTTCGACAAACAAACCACCGTGCATACCTCGATAACTGGACTGAGGTGTGGTAAAGGGCTGCACAGTTAATCCCAGTTTGATCAAATGTGCTATTTGGACCAGCCCGAATCACAGTAAGCATAATAATTGGTAACGGCAAAATATGTAAACAGAAGTGCCAACCTACAAATGCTTTTATCCAGACTTAAATCAAAACCTTGACTGGTACAGATCCTCCTAAATCCACCACACAATGAACATTTTAATATTACTTTTAATGGAAAATGATCAGTGTCTCTAATTTTGGCTGTTGCAATATTGGTCAAAACACTCTAAATGTGTTATTCATTCCCAATCATGAAGTGTGGAATGAAACGACAGTGTGCAAAGTTGGCTGTAACGTCACGGGAACTGGTGCGAAAGTTAATGTGCATAAAATATAAACTGCCTTTACCTGTCATCTTCCTCCTTTTCTCACGTGTCGTCTCGTCTTCCTCCGTCTGTAGGTGTTGTGGCTGCTCAGCTTCGACGACAAGAACACCCTGGCGGACGCTGTGGACAAATACTGCATCGGTGTCCCACCCATCCAGTGGCTGGCGTGGATCCCGCAGCTCCTGACCTGCCTGGTGGGATCGGAAGGAAAACCTCTGCTCAACTTAATCAGCCAGGTGAGGCTTTCACAAAATCACATGTATAAATCTCCAGGCCAAAACGCTCTTGGTTTTCAACTCAATGGAAACACAGCTTCGTAAAGTCATCTTCCCCTTTCTCTTCCTTTGTTGCTTTTTCAATTAATGATGGGCATCACATCTGGCTGTGCATTAGTGCCCATGCACGTCTTTCTAATCAAGATAAATTAACCGCTTTCACGCCAAAGTGGCCTCTCCCCTGCTCCCTATTTACCAAATTAAGCGTTCAGATTCTCCCACTGTCCCTTTCACAGGGATTTATTGGTTTCCATCAGTCCCCCCGGTGAATTGGTTTTTAAATTATTTGTTCTAGAAATGATTATAAAGTTAATACCGTACACAGCCGCACTGCGGGAACAGAGCTGGTAATTAAACCCAGGACTAATTTGCTTTGCTTAATGGAGTATTATTTCCGCACAATTTGAAGAGGGTGATCTTCAAAGAGTAGTGCGCTAAAGCAAACAGCCGTCCCCTCAGCAGAGCAGGGATATAGTGGGGAGGATGAGAGAGAAGGGGGAGGAGGAAGGTGAAGAGAAGAAGTGTGAAATGTACAGTAGGAGGTGGATGTGGGGCGTAGAGAAACACTGTAGGAGCCAAATGCACGGTGTTTTGTTTTGTTATTCTCACATTTTTCTCTCATTATTGGGGGTGGGCGTGCACTGGAGCTTGGGGCAGAGCTGGTGGTTGTTGAACCTGGTTGTGTTCACCTGCTCACTGGTGGTTTTGTATGGAAAGAGAGGGAGGGGAGGATCTGTTGACTGCATTTTCCATCGCATTTTTTGCCATTTTTCACTGCAATCACATCGCAATTTCCATTGCAAGGCCATCAAACTGAAGATCAACACACTTCATTTGAAAGAGTAAAAAATGGATTTTGATTTTTTTCTTTAAATGATTGTTTTTGTGTCTAATTTGTTTGGTTGGAATATGGAAAAAAACCCTCTTTTTTTGATTCAGTAAGCAATTTGTTGTAGAAAAGCAGCAGGAAAACACAAATAGAACATACATCTCTCTATTTTCCCACTAGTGACATCACCAGTATGATATTTGACGTCATTATCACATTTATCCCCCATATCACGCAATCAATAAGTCTGATAAAAAGATGGTTTGGATCTGAAGTCTGTCATGATTTATTAAGGAATCATCTTCACATTTGAGCATTCAGATAAAGAGGAAGCATCACACTGATTGTTGGATAAGTTAATTGCATTGAAATAAATACAAACGGTCAAACATCCAGAAATTCCTGTTTTATCTTGGATTTTTATATAAGCTATTAATCTTTGGTGTTTCATCCAACATCTAACTAGGACATATGGTTGTGACAAGGCTTGGTGACCTCTTTGTCACAGCTGGGTTAGATAACCAGAACCTTTCTGCATATTTATGAATGAATGTCAATGGGTGACTGTAGAGATTTCCCCCTCTATAAAGAACCCGTCCTTCCTTTGGTCTTCCTCGTCACCCTCTAATGAGTTGAGGCTAAAAGGTTGACTCCTCTTTCTTCCTCCTTCATCTCTTTTTCCATCTTAAGGGTAAACCACATCTCAATGCACGGCAGGCTTTGTCTCTGCCCCCCCCCCCCACCCCCCCTGAATTATTCAGAGTTTCTCTATGGCGGCGGGATGTTTAAAAAACGTATGTTGAAATATTGATGAAGGTGAGAAGAAGAGCGCCCGGGGGCAGGCGGGGAGATGAATCAGAAGTTAACGTTGTATCTCAGCACTCCCCCGTCCTCTCTCGCTGTCTACCCCCTCACCCTCTCCCCCCTTCAGCCGTGCCAAAATATGACATTTCTTATCTTCCCATTAGCGGGTTGATCTCTGGTTCCTCCTCTTCCTCTCTGCCTCCCTTCCTCTTTCATCTTGAATGCTGCTGTTGGCTTCCACTTAGAACTCCCAGTTATCCCTCACTCTGGTCCTGCAACCTTTTAGACTGTTTCTGCTTTAAATATGTCGGTTTTTCAGCACTAATGAACTGAAATGACTTAATATGCAACATCTAAAATATTATGGATAGAAAGGAGTGCATGATATGTTAGGGTGTGCAAGTGTCCGTATATTCACCTAACAGTTACGAGTAGCTTATATATTCTTACAAATTTGCAGGAGGAGCTCGTAACAATATTTTTTATGAGCTTGCTTTTTCTACTAGAAGCTGTGCCACAAAAATAGGCTAACAGTGTAATAGGGGTGTAATAACAGTGTTGTATGGGTGTTATGTAGACAATAGCAATTGTTTAATCTTCCTAAATATTTATGTGGGTGGTTTATTTAAGGGTTAAACCATTTGCTGGTGGCTGAAGGTGCTCCACAGCTGCATTAACCCCCACTAAGACATAGAAAGTGTTTTCCTAGATGGAGTTCATCATCTCCACTCTGCCCGGGCTTATTCCTACTAGAGCAGCAGCCTCTTTCAGCAGAGTTAATACCCTCCGTCTCCCTGCTGACTCTCCATGAACCGTCCTGAGTTATGTGGTTTTGAGGAAGATGAGGCTCTTTGGGGAAAAAAATTAAGAGCTGCCGAGATCTTGGATATGTGCAGTTTGAGAATCTGACCTGAGATGGATGTCAGAGGAAGATTACAGCTTCCAAAAATCCATTTGGCCTGAGGCGGAAATATGAAGAAAGCGGCTTCTCTTTCTCTCTATCCACCACCATCACCACCATCCAACCTCGAACCCACTTTAAGTCGTATTGAGCTCAGTTTTGTTGTTGAAATGTGGAGGTATCTCTTTTCTTCCCTGCAGGCGTACAGAGGGATCAAGTAGCTTTGTAACTTCAGCCTGCCACAAAACCTGAGAGACCGTGTGGTTCGGTCCTCACAGGCTTAAAACCAGGCTAGAATGACAGGAAATAACATCAGCTTTTATTTGTTTGTCTTGTCATTTCACTCATCATTTCTGAGTTTTGATAACATTTGACATCCCTACAATATGGTGTATCATGTCAAAAAGATATGTTAATAGTCAGAAAAGCCCACATTTGTATTATTTTATGCCAGTTTAGCCTTTATCAGAGAGCAACAGGGTTGAAATTGGAAGATAAATGGGATGACATGCCACTCCCACAAGCATTTTCTTGGATGTGAGACTTAGAGTAAGCATTAAGAACGATTATACTTTCACACAGTTCTATACACATGCCCTCTATTAGATCATGTAAATATAATAAGCTTTTGCTCGAGCCTTGTTACCTCTGCTTATAGTTTTAGAACATATCTCTGGTCTCGCCTCTGTTGAATTTTAGGGATCTTGTCACAGCTCATGTTCCTCCTTAAGGCGTCTGCTTTGTGCAGTCACAGAGATAGCCAAATGTCACACACACAAATATATCAGTGTCGAGTTGAGTCTACCTCTCGTATTCAAGAGGTGATTCCTTTACAGTGTCTGTGGGCGACGTGTCGCAGTGGTCGCCCTCTTATGAATTAGAATGTCAGTTGGTGACAGGTTTAGAAGAAGTAGGTATTTGCAGCCACATAAAGCATCTGGGAATCTGTTCAGAGCTACTGCTGGATGTGTTGACTCTACTCCGACACGTCTCCATGTTTAATGTTGAAAAAGCTCTTTACTTTTCTCATACTGCCTCTGCTGCAGCACCTCTTTTCACCCTCTGAAACCAGAGCCCAGTCTAGCTGGTTTAGTTTATCTGATTGACTCTGTTGTGATTGGACAGCGGCTTACAGATGTCCCGCCTCTTAACCCTATCATGTGCAGTGCTGTGTGAGTGTTATGTCATCATGTTACGGAAGTAGACAAATCAGTCCAATGGAGGCGTTTCAGGCAGGCCACGTGTGTGGAAAGATGGAGATTTTAGCCTTTGCAGACCATTTACATGCACTAAAACCTGTAGAACACACTACAGGAAAAGGGAAAGCATAATAGGGCCCCTTTAACTAAAAAGCACTAATTAAAAACCGAAATGAGTTAAATTAGCTGTATATATAAACCTTATTCCTTACCTAATGCCATTTAAACAGCCGTTCAGACCATATCAACAAACATTTTGAAACATAGAAATTTCTTTATGGATGTGGTGCAAAATGCCATGCTGCTAACTAATCCTGCCATCTCGATGCACTGTGACCCACGTCAGGTTTATGTAGATCACTCACCACCCTGCACCCACCTGCTGCGTCACCTATCAAAGGATCCTCCTCCACCGAGATGGAGAGGGTCGATTTCGCAATGTGTTGCAAAACTTTAAATCTTTTATCGTCCCCGACTTCAACCGTTAAGCCTTCCACCGCTGTCAGTGACTTCTCTTAAAAGTCTTCAGGGTGATTTCATCATCAGTCACATTGTAATTCAGCCATGGCGTGTTTTTAACTCCGCTAACTCCCCTGACTTCGGAGCTTCAAACACTCCCTGTGTTCCAGCAGAGCTCTCTGGCTGTATCGGTATGATCTCTCGCACATGCACACACTGTATCTCCCTCTCTCCCTGTCTCTCTCTCCCCCCTTTGTGGTCCTGAGGGGAGTCTTTGAAATGTAATCTGTGACCCTCTTTTATCTGCTAGGTGGGACGAGTGTACCCGCAGGCTGTCTACTTCCCCATCCGCACCCTCTACCTGACGCTCAAGATCGAGCAGAGGGAGCGCTACAAAAGCGGTAAGCTAACAGTGTTGACTCTTTACCGATCTGAACATCAGAAACTATTTTATTCACATAGGGCAACGTCACATTTAAAGGTTCACTGCAAACTACCCCCTCTGTCCTCAGACCCTCAATCTCTTCCTCCACCGCTCATCCTCATCTCCTCTTCCTCCCCAGATTCATCCGGACAGCAGCAGCCCAGTTCAGTGGGGGCCCAGCCTCACTCGGGGGCCTCGGACCCGGGGCCGATCCGTGCCACGGCTCCCATGTGGCGCTGCAGCCGCATCATGCACATGCAGCGCGAGCTCCACCCCACCCTGCTCTCCTCCCTGGAGGGCATCGTGGACCAGATGGTGTGGTTCAGGGAGAACTGGCACGAGGAGGTGAGAAGAACAGAGCTGCTGTTTCCTTTTTATGTGTGTGTGTGTGTGTCTGACAACGTGTGTGTGTGTCTGACAACGTGTGTGTTTTCATATGGTGAGAAATTAATACAGCAGGTTGTGAGACTTTTTATGCGTCTGTGTGTAAGTGTGAAAGCAGGAGCGTGTGTGTGTAGGTGTGTCACGCCACCTGGTGAACCAGACGACCCCGGTGTCTCTGAGGTGGGCCGACACATCTGTTGGATTGGAGGTGTGGTGCTTACCTGACTGTGCATAGGTCCTCTCCATCTCCCGTTCTCAGACTCACACACACACACACACACACACACACACACACACACATAATGGCAGAATCTGTTCTTTACATTCCAGATAAAAGATTCATTATTTATTGGTTTGTTTTTTCTCAAATCCCTTTTTGTGTAAGTCAACTTGAATCACCCTTTCCCTTCCCCTGCTGATTGTGTTGATGTTAGTGTATTTTGCACATTGATACCTATGTTAAAAGGGCAACTCTACACTCTAAATTATTATATACTGTGCAGATCTTTATTGTTCAAAGGCATTTGTCCTCCCCTTATTGTACTTTTTTAATTTAGATTTATTGTAGATAATTGTATTTTATTTTTTTCAAAATGTTTATAATAGTTGGATATCTGCTTCATTTTTTTTAATGTAGCACATTTCAACACGTCGCAATTCAGAGTGCTTTAAAAAAACGACAACTTTATAATCATAAAGATAAAGTGCAACAGAAACACAATACAACATTACATCAAATACATCTAAAAACAATTATTAAAAAGCCAAGAAACTACAAATAAAACAATTTTAAATAGAATAAGTAATTATAGCGAATACCCAAAAATAAGATTCTGTGCTTTTTCAAATATTAATATTATTGATTTAGTGGAATAAAAAAAGTCTTCAGCCTTGATTTTAAAGTTGCGTCAAACCTGCAACTTCCTGGGAGTTGTCTCCAGATATCCGGAGGAAATGCACCTCTGATTTTGTAGGATGTAGGCCGGACACGATGATCCAAACTGAGCTTGATCCTGCTTGCAAACACTTTGAGCCGCGCTCGGCAGAATATCTGTTTTCTGTGGGTGGAGGGGAGGACTGGGAGAAGGAGGCGGCAGGAGAGCAGGCTGAGACAGGTGATGGATGGCGGCGGTGAGCGCGTGAGATGGGGAAAGGGATTTAGGGCCGGAAGTTTGTCAGTGTGTGTGAGTGTGTGTGTGATTATCTGTGATGGTTTGGGGCACTCGGCAGCAGCTGCAGGCTCTATGCTTCGTTCCACCGGGCTCACAGGGGCCCGCAAAGCCATCATCACCTTCCCTGCTTCCCTTTCTCTGGGTACTGTAAGGACATCGCTGCACCTTTTGTTCCTGTTGCAGCATTTCTATTTAGTTTTTCTGCAGCTATATTTAGAATTCCAAATAATTATACATATGTTTTTAACCCAATAACTCTTCCCACTCTTTCTCCACCTCGCTCCTCTCTGCAGGTGCTGAGGCAGCTCCAGCAGGGTCTGGCTAAATGCTACTCCGTTGCCTTCGAGAAGAGCGGCGCCGTGTCCGACGCCAAGATCACTCCGCACACTCTGAACTTTGTGAAGAAGCTGGTCAGCACCTTCGGAGTGGGCTTGGAGAACGTCCCGAACGTCTCCACCATGTTCTCCAGCGCCGCCTCCGAGTCTCTCGCCCGCAGAGCCAAGGCCACGGCGCAGGACCCCCGTTTTCCAGAAGATGAAGGGGCAGTTCACTACAGGTCGGTCGGCTTTTAAAGTAATATAAAACCTAAGGCTGGACAATTTACTTAGGGAATTAAACATGGAAAATAGTCTAATTTGGAGTAGGTATTTCTGCAGAGAGGTCCAGGCCTTAAAGCGGTATTGTAATATCTTTTAAATGATGTAACAAAGTGATCACTCCCATTATCAGTCAAAATAGCTATTTTCAAATCATGCAGCCCTAAATAAAACCAAACAGAAGTGTTGAAGAGCCCTTTTTTATTTTGATATTACTCTTTACAAACACCTCTCTTCTGTGTTTACTTTAACACTTTAGTTTCATGGCTGTCAGCTCTGTTAACTTTCAGCATCCCCGCTGTACCTCTCTGCATCTTCGTCATACTGTACCACCTGGAAATTGTGAGAGACATGAGCGTACATTTTCAAGCGGCGTAGTGTTTGACAAGGTAGGACGATTGCCTAGGTAGTGAAAACAGCAGCACCTATTTTGCTTTTCACCCTAATGCCAGACTCCAGCCACCGTACAGTTAACTAGAGCAGTGTTTGGTTCCTTTGTTTGGTGTTTCACAATGGGTAAGAGTCAAACACGTCACTCTGTTACCACAGAACCGAGGTTACGTTGTTAGGTGTTTCATTTTTGACCTAATTGTCTCCTTCCTTTGTCCCTATTCCCATAGCATAGTTCTTTGGCCTTTGGAGTTGCTGTAATCTCCCTTAAGGAGGGGCAGCTATGGCGTTTTGTGGTTGCCAGTTTCTGACCGAGCACAAACTGACCTGAGATAGTTTATTGTTTAGGGACGTCTAGAAGCCCGTCTTATCTGGAACGTAGCTTCCCTGACGTACATTATTTTCTCGTGTGCGACAGCTCTAGTTAGATTTAGGATCCATATTTGTTTAGTCTGGGGACTGACGCATGTAGATTGTCCATTCGTAAACAAAAAAAAACCTCGGACTGCAGGAGAGATCTTCAGAAATGGTCGGCCAACCGCTGTGTCAACTCAGCAGCAAATGTGTTGTCAATTCTCCAGCCGTTAACTTCATAATAGGTGAAATGATGAAACACTGTTGTAAAAGTTCATTCTTCAGTCTCTAGGGTTTAAAAGTCTGTAAAGCATTATTTCTTACAGCACATCTCCATTCTGAAGCTGTAAGGAAATGTCTTGGCAGCTGCAAGGGTTTCTCAAAGCAGGTTTTAGAGAGAAAATGACTTCCACCATTCTGGCACTGGGCATTTTTGGCCCTTTTTGTATTGAAATGTAAAGTGAAAGCCCAGTTAGGCTAAGCATCACTAGCACCAGTGAAGTGCTGTGTCACTGTGGTTGGAGCTGGATGTCGCGCCTACAGTTTTTATCCTCTCTGTCAGTGAACCGAGCGTTGTTAACGGGCTGTTTGCTGTTCCGAAAGTGAATATAGTTCATAAAACATTGGAAGGGCATAGAGTTTTGAGAGTGTATTGCTACTAAAGCTACTGTGGCATAGAGATGGAACTCTCTCCCTGTCATATGTTGGTTCACAACAATTTGAGGGGAGCGATTGTGTTCTCGTTACGGAGAAAACCGTTGCACTGCCAGCATTAACTACCCTCGTCGTTGTAGGTAATATAGACGCCTATAAATGTTTGTTCAATGTGAAATGCCTCGTTGCCTTTGAGGTGACCCTTTGACAGTGGGAATTTGACTAGCATGTGACTTAAATTAACTATATTTTTTAATCCTGATAGCTTAGAAAATACCCCATAGCACACCTGGATCTGTTATGGAAGAACTAAGGTTGCGTTAGGTAACAAAAACGCTCGTTTAAAAAAATGCAGCTATATATTGAACCTGTTGCATTATTTCTAAACTTGTGCTGTTCATCGAGTCTCTGAGGTGTTGATGTAACATCTAAACTCAGGAGCTGTAAGACCCAATTCTGGATGAAACATTTCAAAATCAAAAACATGCTGTCTTTGATTGTACACCATTCATGAGGCCTCGAGTGTGTTTTGGCCTGCATGAATCCAACAGGACAGGTGCAGCTCTATCTCCGCCAAAATCCACCCCCCCCCCCCCTCTTTGAGACATTTTCCTCTCCACAATCATTCCCCTGTTTTTGGAAGCCGCGTGTCTTGTTTTCCTACGTTACATAAGGGAGTTGAAGCACAGTTCACTAGACTGGGTTTAAACAAGACCCGTCTGCAGCGTTCAAATAAACTCTGCTCCCTCCCACGGACCGACTGCACATACGTGTTCGCTGGACTCGGGCCGCCTCTGCTTTTTATTGCATTTCCACACAGACACTCCTCCCCCTCTTCCTCCCCCTCTGTCCTATGCTTTTCCACCTCCACTAGTCCTCAAGTGGCCAATAGAGCTAATATGTTTGGCCCCGGGAGGACAAGGACTGAGAGTGAATGAAAAGCAGGGAGGAAATGATCACCTGACTTGGAGAAAAAAGCCATATATGGGCGTACCAAATCATATACAATCACAGAGAGGAGCCTGGAGATGAAAGAGTAGATTAAAAGATGGTAATGGATGGGAATTAGAGTCTCTTGTCGCAGGTGTGGTGGTATGAACAACACAACAGTGAGCGTCCCCGCTGATGGATCTTCCCAGATGTTGCGGTGCCAGCTGTGCTCACGTCACCCGCCGACCATCGCTACCCAGCTGCATCATGGGAGCAGGGCCCGACAGAGACCTGAAACCACTCAAGCTTGGCCGAGCAGAACAAACAGGGTTTACAGAGCCGAGCTCCCAGTCCCCACCCACCGAAACCGAGTTAGTGGCTCACGCGCTTTCACAGGGTTTGTGGGCCGGAAAATGTGGGTTTATGTGCGCACATGTAACGATTGGCAACAGGGAGGCATTCAAATCCAATTACGGCAGATGCTATTTGCATGAGTTACTGTTTTAGCAGCGGATGTGTTCCAGAGACCTTTGTCAGAAGAGCTTCTTCTTCTTTCTGTGCGTATTAAACAGTCGTTTGTTATGCTGGGACGACGTTCACCATAGTTAAATGTAATTCTGTTAAGCAGTTTGGCTAAGCACCTGCAGCTGGTTGTTATTCGTACGGTTTGAAAAACCCCGTTCTTCCGCTGTGATGACCTTTTGTTGCGCTCAAAACTTCCACACACCAATCAGATAAAGTTGAGTTGGATCTATCCCTGCACACACAACCCCACAATGAGTCAGAAAACCAGGGCAGCCCATTAGGGAGCGCTGCTTCTTTATACAGAGGTGACCCACCTCCAGAGTGTGGATCCATAATTTGCTCCTGAAGTGCGGAGCGTCTGCTGTGGTCTATCAGGTAAGGGCAGAGAAGCGACGCTGGGTTTCTGCACACAGGTCAAAGGTCAACCTGGAGGCTTTCCACACTGCACTGTGTGTCTCAGCATCCTATTCCCACGGCTCACTCACAGGGCAGGGGGTCAGATATGAGTTTGCTGCGACTGAAAATAACTGTCTTCTGCTCCTGTGGCTGCACCGCACTTCCAACAAAACACCTCTGTACTTCATCTCAGAAGCTTTAGTGTTTAACTTCATATTCAAACACTATGTTAACTACAGTCAGAGCTCAAAAGAAGGGGAAATAATGGTTAGGACTGCACCACTATCGAAACAATACAGACTAGGGCAACATTTAAATCGCTGCAAGCACAATAACTCTAAAAGCTGAATTCCCTATAATGCTTTTTGGGGTTTGACCTTTCCCATAGTGTGTTATGGTGGTTTGTGTGCATGTAAATGGTCTGCAAAGGCTAAAGTCTGCAAGCTTCTCAGAGTTTCTCTCCCTGAATAGAGGAACAAACAAAATGGAGGAACAAAAGTAACTGAACCTAAAAACGAGCACAATCAGCTCTTTTTTTAAATACGATTTTAAGTATTCTGGAGCTGCAGATGTATCCAGGTCTACAAATGTTATCCTACAGACCAGGGGCGCCAACTCATATTAGTGCAGGGGCCACATACAGCCCAATTGGATCTCAAGTGGGCTGGACCAGTAAATTCGCAGCATATATAATACTATAAATAATGACAAATTGTTCCCTTTGTTTCAGTGCAAAAAAGTACTTCCTGATTATGAATTAAACATTATGAACGACCCTAAATTTCTCAGGAAAATGAATGCAATTTCAACAATTGTATGCCTCAGTTTATAATGTGCATTACACCTTACAGATCAGTGTCTACAAAAACATTTAGTGAGTGTTATCTGGAACTGAACAAGATAGTACTTTTTGATAAAAACAACTTTAGAAGTACTTGTCAACATAAATCATGACGCACCTCAACACAATACAAACTAAATTGAGGCTATTAAGGAAGAAGACTTTGTAAATGAAATGCATACATAAAAAAATACATAACAGTTGTGGCAGTGCTTGAACAATAGGGTTCCCCCAAACCAAACTCTTCCGCACCAAAGCTCCGATTTTATTGCACAATTACATTTTAACAGTCATCTCGCAGGCCGGATTGGACCCTCTGGCGGGCCTGTATTGGGCCCCCGGGCCGCATGTTTGACACCCCTGCTATAGACTAGGATCCGCTTAAAAACATTAGAATACTTTCATATGTTTCAATGAAAATAGTTATGCAGTAGTTTCCCATATCAGCAGCTCTAATATTGACTTTTTGTTTACTAAAAGCCGTTCTTTGCTCTTGTTTCCTACTTTTAATACATGTTATGAGTTGTAATCATGCTGAGTCATACGCGCAGCCATCATCTAAACAGCTAACATGCTATACATCTGATACAGAATGATATTACTTTCTCTCCTCATGTCTCGCTTTGTCTATTTGTACGCGTTATACCCTTTTATGGTGCCGAATGGTTGTCGGGTTGCAATTCTTGGGAGCGTTTCAATTTTCCCTCCGCTATCGAGGCGGCTGAATTGCAGGCAGGCGGACGGATGGCGAAATAGGGGCTGCGGCGAAAAGAACATTGGCTGTTTTAAAGGGCTTATTTAAAGTATTAGGAGGTCTCACTCTGGGAGAGATTGAGCGGTTTGAAATGGCAAGGCCTTGCAGTTTCATGGATTCATTATAACAGGCAGCACAACAGGGTGTACTGAAATAGGAGAGGTGTGTGTGTGTGAGTTTGAGCAGTCATGTTACAGAGATGTCCTGGGGGCTTTACTCTAAAATGGAAAACCTGCCTGGCTCCCCTCCTCCCGTTGTTATTGCTGCGACCCATCACAATACGTTACGTGCAGTATGAGTTGTGACTTGAAACGGGAATTTAATACTTTAAAACTCTCGTTTTTATAGCTCTAATTTAATCAGCTCCCAGCCTGCATGGGGGGGGGGGGGGGGTTTAAGCTGATGGAGCAAACAGTTTCTCCTCGAGCCTGCAATGAATAACTTAAACGTGAAGTTCCCCTTAAGCAAGGCACTTCCCCACGCAGCTGCAGCGCCGTGGCCGACAGTGAAGCAGCGTATTCACATCGGACATTTCCCAGATGTGAGGTTCTGTAACCGCCTCCCTCCCCGAGGCCGTCACTGTAAGAAAAACAAGGTGTTCTGAGTCCGTCTGACTAAAGCAAACACCCTGATCTCACTTTAATTAATCTCGCTTCACACAGGCCCTGCAGCGTGTCGGCTTCCCAATAAGCGTTCAATATAATATTTATTTCCGTTCTGTTTTGCTTGATCATATTTGACTCCTTTTTAAATACAGTCCCTTGTGCGTGTGCTGCTTTTGCATGTGTTTTAAAATGTATGTTATGTGGCAAGGTTACCTAGAAACACATTGGTAGTTATAGCACAGCTCTGGGAGCCTATAGCCGCAGGGGAGGTCAAGGGTCAAACACACACAAAAACACACGGGGGAGCTTTTGTTACAGTGTTGTACTGTTGGCAGCTAATGCAGCTCCACTGGAACATTTACGGGGTTAGTGTCACGCTGAAGGGCATTTTAAGAATAGTTGATTAGGTAGGGGAGAGGGGAACACGTTGACTCCCCCTCAAGTTTCACATTTTTTCCCCTTTTCACAATTTAATATCACAGTGTGCTTTTAAGCCATTGATACTTAATCATCAAGTTCACCAGGCCAAGCTCGGGCTGCCGGAGAGCTCCATGGCTGGCGCTGGCAGCCCGTATGCAGGGTCCGCTGCCAAGCACACGCTTTTCCACTCCCTAGCCGGTGGGAAAAGAGCCAATAAAGCCACTGCCTAGCCCAGAAAAAACAGCTTTAAGAAAGACAAATCACTGGGCCGCTATTCCTAAAATATTTGGGTAGTATTCCTCCCTTCTTTCGGGCCGTGCAGTGTGTCGATATTAGTTTGATGTTGTGCTGTGAGACTAGATATTGTGTGAAATGTATTAGAGCAGAGAGTTATTTTTGGACACCTGCAGAGAGGAGGAAGGAGAAACAGTCAGGAGAACTTAAACATATAAAAAAGCTCATTAAAAACGTGTTGATTTTCAGGATTGGTTGATTTTTGAAGGCATCTGTTGAACTCAAAATTCAGGTCGAGCAATAAATCAATAAATGCATCAACGGTTAAACTTGGAAATAAGGAGTTTCCCGTTGTAACATCGACCGTTCTCTTCTGTCATTCCAGACTTTGACTTCAGCGTGCCGGGCTCCATGAAGCTCCACAATCTCATCTCCAAGCTGAAGAAGTGGATCAAGATCCTGGAGGCCAAGACCAAGCAGCTGCCCAAGTTCTTCCTCATCGAGGAGAAGTGCCGCTTCCTCAGCAACTTCTCCGCTCAGACGGCCGAGGTGGAGATCCCCGGGGAGTTCCTCATGCCCAAACCCACGCACTACTACATCAAGATCGCACGGTAAGGGACTCCAGTACAACATACCAATTATATAAAGGAGTTCTTCTTCGTCTTCGTCTTCTTCTTCTTCTTCTTCTTCTTCTTCTTCTTCTTCTTCTTCTCCTCCTTCTCCTCCTCCTCCTCCTCGTCTTCGTCCTTCTTCTACCTCTCCTTCTTCTGCTTTACTTCTACCTCTTCTTCTCATTCCTCACTCCTCCTCCTTCATCTCCTCTAACCGGTCCCTCCGCTCCTCTCTCCAGGTTCATGCCCCGGGTGGAGATCGTTCAGAAACACAACACCGCGGCGCGCCGTCTCTACATCCGCGGCCACAACGGAAAGATCTACCCGTACCTGGTGATGAACGACGCCTGCCTGACCGAGTCCCGCCGAGAGGAGAGGGTCCTGCAGCTTCTCCGCCTCCTCAACCCCTGTCTGGAGAAGAGGAAGGAGACCACCAAGAGGCACCTCTTCTTCACCGGTACGACCAGGAATCAGAGACATAGTGTGTGCATCGGGTTGATATCCTAAATAGTGATTAAAGGAGGAACTTTGGCTAAAATTATGGGTTTTTTTGTATGTTTTTATGAGTTACTTCTTCACCATGTGGGTTTTTTCTCAACAAAATAGGAAAATCCGTTATTTTTTACACGTACATGTCCTTCTGATAAAGGCTTCCTGTGGTTAGTGGTGCTGTAAACTAAAAACAATCAACTCTATAATTCCCCTTCTCTTTGTTACCGCACAAACACAATCTCAATCCCCTCTCAAGCACCATTTCCTCTCCTGTCAGCCCCTTGTGGTTTCCCTCCGCCCAGATGTTTGCCCACTCTCAATTTCTGCACTTGATTGGTTTGTTAAGGGGGAAATATGGACGGGGAATTCAGCGGTCCCTTCCAACCCATGGTGCCAGTGTATGTAAATGTTTAGACTGTCTTTTTCTTTTCACCCTGGTTGTTGTGGAGTGACGCCTTCACTGCAGCTGTTTTTACCAGAGTATTTTAGTGGTAGGTTTTGACCTGTGGTTCACACTGTGGCACCAATGTTTACAATTGTGTCACTGACTTCCCTCCTATTTCTTCCCTCTTCTCTTTCCCACCTGTGTCCTCTCCTCCCTCCGCTCTCCCTCCCTCCTTCCCTCCCTCAGTGCCCCGAGTGGTGGCAGTGTCGCCTCAGATGCGTCTGGTGGAGGACAACCCTTCGTCTCTGTCTCTGGTGGAGATCTACAAACAGCGCTGTGCAAAGAAGGGCATCGAACATGACAACCCCATCTCCAGATACTACGACCGCCTGGCCACGGTGCAGGCCAGGGGCACGCAGGCCAGCCACCAGGTACCCTAACAACACATCTGTGACCCAATTTGTGGCCCGCATTGATATCCATCCCGGGAGATTTGAATTGTAATTTAACAGCAGCTTCATGCAGCCATGACATGAAGGACAGCTTTGTACCTCCAACACCTCAGCTTTTCATTAGCTGAGGAAAATAGCTTTTATTCAGTCTTTAATTTGAAATATTAAGAACAATCAGATTTAAAGATGTACGGTTTGTCCTGGGACAGTTTGCTCTCGTTAGTGGTCAATCAAAGTTAATTTGCAAGGTGGTAAAATAATGGTAATTGTTTGTAGTCACTGTTTATGACCTTAATCATCTTTTATATTATTATTGAGTACTTAGTAGTTGCATTAGGCAATAGGGACACCTTTTTTTGGATTTTCAGATTTAAGTGTCTTGATTGATTGATTGATTGATTGATCTAAATGTAAGACACAAAAACCTAAAAATAAATGCTGCTAATATTTTAAAAAGCTGTAAATGACCTGCTTCAAAGTCATCTACTTTTGGCCTCTGCAATAAAATAAAGTCTGAACTTTGAAATTGGCGGCTCTTTTAGCTGTACAAATATTGAATCGACTGCCAAAATCCTCTGACCTCTCCTCTCCCCCCTCCTCTCTACTCCAGGTCCTGCGGGACATCCTGAAGGAGGTGCAGGGGAACATGGTGCCCCGCAGCATGCTGAAGGAGTGGGCCCTGCACACCTTCCCCAACGCCACCGACTACTGGACATTCCGGAAGATGTTCACCATCCAGCTGGCCCTCATCGGCTTGGCCGAGTTCATGCTGCACCTCAACCGGCTGAACCCCGAGATGCTGCAGATAGCTCAGGTAGGAGAAACGTGTCTCTCCGTCAAGGGCGAGTGGCATCCATGTGATAGGGGGGGTGCTAATTCAGTAGATATACCCCCTCATAGATGCATTAAGAGATCACCATTACCTCTCCGTATCTGGCCGTGTGAATTACCATTCTCCCCCGTGACATTCACGCTCGGCCTATTCGTCAGCCAGCCGCTGTCGGGCGCAGGATGTTTTGACAGAACGCTATATTCAGTCCCTCTGCTCGACAGCTATCAAAGACGTTTCAATTTGAGACGGGCCGTGTTGCTGTGTGCGCCTCCTCCCACCGCAGACAGCTTTCTGAAAGTCATTATTAAAGATGATTGTGTCAGTCGGCCACCCCACCCCTCTGATCCTAATCGGCCTTTGCTGACAGGCGTTCCTCCGGGCAGCTAAGCGCTGGTATTAAGCCCCCTCTCTGCCTGTTCCACTCCGCAGATCCCATTAGACACAGCAGGATTACGGTACACGCACACAAAGATCACACACACGCACACACACACACATCACACACACACAGAGAGTGCAAGGACAGGACATCACAGCAGCAGCACTGTGCCCCACCCTGGATAAAGAGAGACCCTCGGTTCCTTCAGGTCGGGGCTGTGAGAGCTCTCTGATGTCTGCAGGCGTCGATTAAAAGCTCCTGCTATGAGGCGTTCACAAGTCAAAGAATTATGAGCAAGAATACCTTTTTTTTGGTCTGTTTCTTCCTGTAAGGGTTTGTCTTTTATGCACTGGAAGGTGTCATATAGGGTCATAATATACACCATAATACAGCCCCCCCTGTTGTGTATACCATACAGTGGGGCAAAAAAGTATTTAGTCAGCCACCAATTGTGCAAGTTCTCCCATTTAAAAAGATGAGAGAGGCCTGTAATTTTTATCATAGGTATACCTCAACTATGAGAGACAAAATGAGAAAAAAAAATCAAATTATTGTGGAAAATAAGTATTTGGTCAATAACAAAAGTTAATCTCAATACTTTGTTATATACCCTTTGTTGGCAATGACAGAGGTCAAACGTTTTCTGTAAGTCTTCACAAGGTTTTCACACACTGTTGCTGGTATTTTGGCCCATTCCTCCATGCAGATCTCCTCTAAAGCAGTGATGTTTTGGGGCTGTCGCTGGGCAACACGGACTTTCAACTCCCTCCAAAGATTTTCTATGGGGTTGAGATCTGGAGACTGGTTAGGCCACTCCAGGACCTTGAAATGCTTCTTACGAAGCCACTCCTTCGTTGCCCTGGCGGTGTGTTTGGGATCATTGTCATGCTGAAAGACCCAGCCACGCTTCATCTTCAGTGCCCTTGCTGATGGAAGGAGGTTTTCACTCAAAATCTCACGATACATGGCCCCATTCATTCTTTCCTTTACAGGCATAGCTCCTGGTCCTTTTGCAGAAAAAGCCCCAAAGCTTGATGTTTCACCCATGCTTCAAGTAGTATGGATGACTTCTAGATGAACTGCTATTTTTTAACTTCAAAGACCTGTCAAGTTATTATTTGGCCTCGCAAAAATAAGTCTAATTTGATGGGTCTTTACTGTACAAATTGAATTCGACTGCCAAATCCTCTGACTGATCATCCCCCCTCTGCAATTTTCAGAAGTCCTGCATGTACTCCTAAGGAGGGCGGGGAACATGTGCCCGCGATGACTGAAGGATGTAAGTCCCTCACGCAAGATATGGACATCGGAGTTCACTCAGTGTCAGCTTGGTCCGAGTCTCTGCAGCTCAACGCTAGAACCCCGATGCTGGTTCAGGTGGAATTTGCTCCGTACTTGTGTCATTTGACGGGGGTGGAATTCTTGAGTAGACCCCATGATGAAGAGATTCACTCGTCTTCGTATGCATTCCATTCTTCCGTAATTCAGCTCGCCTATCGAGCAGGCTGTCGGCCGCAGTGCTTATTTGACAGAACCTTTTCTCCCGCTGCTCGACAGGTCTACAAATTTTTGGCTTGGTCCTCCTGTGACAGCTTCTTGAAGTCTTATAGTGATTGTGTAGTAATTGACTATGTTTGGTGTGGACAGGTGTCCTTCGATGCGCTAACGTGTAAAGTCTCGCTTCATCCAGATAAGACAGAGGAAGGACAAGGAGCCCAAAGAAACAAACATCAAGCCAGATAAACATGCTGAGTAGTGCCAAGAAGACTATACTGAAGAACTTTCCCATGATACATAAAACTCTTCCATTAGTTCCGGATTTGATTTTTGTCTGCAGGCTCATAGTTGATAGGTTACCTAAGTAAAATTTACAGACTCTACTTTTTTTAATGGGGTAAGGTTTGTCTTTATGACGAAGGTGCTATGGGACTAATATACCATTTGCCCCACTGTTAATATATATTACAGTCCATTATTATTTAAATTCTTTATATACTTGCACAGTATTTATAGTCATCAGTTATTGGTTATGTTAGACATAAGCAACAAAAATAACAACATGACAAAGTGGTGTTTTCTGTTTTGAAAGATATCTTTTAATTGTATTTTCTATAAATATATCTTTTTTATTTAATTTCCTATAGCACACATCCTAAGGGAAACATCTGGTTCTTTTCCTCCTTTTTGTCAAATCATTTTCTTATTTTTAATTCAATTTAATTCTTATTTTTATATAAATATTAGTATTTTATTTAATCCTTGTTTTTTTCTATAATCACACAACTGTCACGAAGCCTAACCTTCTCCTAGATATATATAGAGTATTAAGAACTTTATTAATCCCCTAGTGGACGCTCAGTTCAGCGCCTGTCTTCAGAAGCCATCTCTTAAAGAATCCCGTTGAATCTCCTCTCATAAGAATATCTCTATCTCCTCTCATCTCGTTGCAATTCCTTCTAAAAATCCTCCAGTATCTGTCAATTCTCACACTCAGGTTCACAGCCCCGAGGTCACTGAATGCATCTCGTTAGCGCTGCGTCACTCAGCTCTCACCGGCCCCAAACTGAAGCCATCGCCGGCCACTAGCGTGCGGATTTAGCATTCTGCCTGCTGCCTCCACAGCTAACTGTCTGCGGGCTTATCAGAGCCTCCGGGGGGTTTGTGGTGTCTCAGCCCACTTCATCGAGGGCCTTTGCCGGGGCCCGGAGGAGCAAATGACAGTAGGGGAGAGAGAGGGGGGGAATTAAGGAAGAAGGGAGGGAAAGAGGAGAGGCAGAGGAAGGGAGCTGGGATGAAATGTTGGGCTATAAAGCTGTCGGAGCTGCTCACCTTTTCTTATGAGGGAGCTTATCTCCCGGCGGTGGGTGCTCGTGGAGCCGGCCTCTCGCGCGTAAACGCGGCTTAAAGATGAAAACGCTGCTGTATATATTTAAGTCGGCGGGGAGCGGGAGTGAAGCGAGGATTATAGATGTTCTGGGTCTGATAGTTTGACGTGTTGCTGCATCTGGTCCACGCAGATCAATAAATGAAGCCGTTTGTTGGGGGAGCTGCTTTTGTTACTCCCCCTTTCTGAAGGAGAGTTATTTATTGCAGGGCTAATGCAGTCTGAGGACTCAGGGGGACGGAAAGAAGATGTATATGTTTATTTGACTTTTTATGTGTCGTCTTATATTATTCATACTTGTTCAGATTTCTTTTCATTTACAAACCGAATAGAAAAATGTTTGAGTGACTTATTGTTCTCCGTAAATCTGAAAGCAGATGCATTTGTTTACTATAAATATTTATATCTATTATTTTATTGCACACTTCTTGAGTTTAACACTTTACATTCTTTAGTTTTACTTCATCTTTATTTATTTTTTATGGAGCAACTGTCAAAAAATAAATAAATTCTGATAAATAATCAACGTTTTTTACGTGAAGCATAAATCAGAGTTTTAACAGAAAATAAAAGTAAAACCTAAATGATATTCGTATAAAGGGGGATTAAAACTCTTACAGATTAAGCATAAGATTTACACAACAGTGACATATGAAGGAGGTTATGATATGTCCTCTTAACGACCTCAAAGTGAAGCGTTATGTTTTCTGTAATTGGTTTTAGACCACTGACTCTAACCTTTATTCCACTCTCTGTTTTCAGGACACGGGGAAGCTGAACGTCTCCTACTTCCGCTTCGACATCAACGACGCCACGGGCGACCTGGACGCTAACCGCCCCGTTCCATTCCGCCTGACGCCCAACATCTCCGAGTTCCTGACCACCATCGGCGTCTCCGGCCCGCTCACCGCCTCCATGATAGCCGTGGCTCGATGCTTCGCTCAGCCGAACTTCAAGGTACTTTCTTAGGATTATCCAGCGTGTTTGAGGAAACTACAGCCCAGAATTACATTGTTTGTACAAATGAATAAACCAGATAATAAGAGGCATGGATATTCCCCATTTTTCAGTTTTTAAAGCTAGCGACCTCGCTGTTTTGGTATTCTATGAGCACAATTTGACCCAAAACACTGTGCTCAAATCGTCAAAGCTGGCCCTTCTCTTGGCACGGTTCAAGGAGAAGTGTTTTCATATTTTTCAGCGAGGATACACATCATTCTTTCAAAGTTCTGACGTGGTTTGTTTTGAATCTAAGCTCCTGCTGATTCAGTTTAGCCCTCAAACTTAAATAAACCCAGAGAGGAAGTGCAGCAAAACAAAAACAATGTCATAAAAGCGCGAGCAGGCACGGGGTCGTATAATCTGCAGCAGGGCTGTAATTACAGACCTGTGGAGTCTGTGGATAGGTCCGACTCGTACTCACTGTCTGACTTATGTGGAGTGCTTAAGATGCAAATAAACAAAACACTCGACCATGTGAACGAGCCGGGGGCCGAGAGCCAGCGGACGTTTCCAGGAAACGCAACAAAACGTAGCAGTCATACACTCGGATGAACCGACTGTAAACGCTTACGGTAAGAAGAGGGGAACCGAGGAGCTCGTTAGGGGATGATTGCCGGCGTCGTGGTTTAGATGGTTGTGTGTTTCGGCTCAGTGTCACCATAATGGGCTGCTAACAACACGCAGATATCTCCTGGAGGATGATTGACACACTCTTAATTGGAGCGAGCCGCTTTGCTTTGTGTGTGTTTGAGGTCGGCAGAGACTCGATATAAACTGAGGTTCCACTTTGCTGTTATTGCCAGGACACTTTCAGAGGGATTGGCACATTGTGTATCATTTACTCGGATAGATGCTTTGTTTATCTAATGAGCTACGACTGGACTGAGCACCTATAATCTGTCTGCTGCCATCTTTGTTTTGTTGCTATACCACAGCGCTATAAAATGGTTTATACACCAATTTGCTTCTTTTTTTTTCTTGCAATATAAAGTAAATGAAACACGTCTGGGAAGTCTTTAAAAAGAAATACAAATGGTTTTTTAACAACAATCCAATTATATATGTTCCCGCTCTTTTGGATTTAAAAAAAATATTTACTTTTTTACATATTTATTTTTTCAACCAGTTTTTTTTTTTTTAAGCAAAACAAATATTTGTGTAAATTAAATCAGTTTGAAAGATATACTGTTATTAGAATATTTCTAATAAAGTTACTTATATTTTTAACAACTTCTTTAAATTGAGGGAGGTGCTCTCAAGAAGCTAACCACAATTATCTGAGAAATATTTCAAAATAGAAGCATTGGTTCATCAGTTACTCACTAAATGCTGTATATTTGATTTAAATGTTTTCTGTCCCACTTATTCTCGAATCTGACGTCCACATCCCCTCCGTCTCCCCCAGGTTGACGGCATCCTGAAGGCCGTGCTCCGCGACGAGATCATAGCGTGGCACAAGAAGACGCAGGAGGACACGTCCATGCCTCTGTCGCCCGCCGGCCAACCGGAGAACATGGACTCCCAGCAGCTCGTCTCATTGGTCCAGAAGGCCGTCACCGCCATCATGACCCGCCTCCACAACCTGGCTCAGTTCGAGGGCGGGGAGAGCAAAGTGAACACGCTGGTGGCCGCCGCTAACAGCCTGGACAACCTGTGCCGGATGGACCCGGCCTGGCACCCCTGGCTCTGAGGAGGAGGGAGAAGAAGAAGAAGAAGAAGAAGAAGAAGAAGAAGAGATCCAGGGATTTGTTTTTGTTTACTTTCATCTGACAACAGAAAACCTGAAGGACTCTCAATCAAAGTACACTGAAATAGTTCAATCAGGTGGAAACAAAAGGCTGTCACATTGACGGTTATATCTGGATTTGTTTTTAAATCAAAACACAATTTTCTCCCTCACCTCCTATTTATTTTTATAACTCAATGACGGGGACTTTCTGTGTGATGCCAGTAGAAATATCTCACTCGAGCTTTATTTCTGATCGCTCTGTGGTGATTTCTCCTGCATCAGTCTGACGTTTCTCCTCCTGAAACAGCCCTTTGTCCTCTTGAATGAGTATTTAAGCCGACAACTGTGTAGCCTCTTTTGTATCGGTGCAGTTTGAGGGATTTTATTGTCCTGTGAAACAGATTATGCTCTTTATTTTTTATTCAAAAAGCCATGTTATATCTCTTTTGTTTTCCCCTCAGCCCTGTCGTGATGTAACGATGTGAAACTTCAGGGCGTGTTGACACCGTACTAAGCTGTCACTGGCTTTAATGCAAATATGTCATTCCTCAGTCAGCTGTGTATGCATATCTTCCTCTTTTTGTAAAGGTACAATGCTTTTTTCCACAGAAGTGTTATCTCTTGCCATGTAAATAAGCATTTTGTTTTAATAAAGTGCTCTTTTTTAATACAGAACCTGCATTTGCTCTTCTATGAAAACCTCCAGTCTGTTTAATATGTTTATTTAAGGGATCCTTTTATGCTTCTTGGGGTTTTCCCTTTCCTGTAGTGTGTAATACAGGTTTTAGTGCATGTAAATGGTCTGCAAAGGCTAAAATCCCTGTGTTGCCTGAAATGCCTCCATTGGACTCCTCTGTTTACTTCTTTAACATAGTGACATCACTATCCAACACTCATGCTTCTATCGGCTAGCGCTAACACATTGTACCTGATAGGCTAAGGGGCGGGACGTCTCTAAATGTTTGACCAATCACAACAGAGCCGGCCAGCTAACCAATCAGAGCAGACTCTGGTTCTGGGCTCTGGTTTCAGACAGAGGGTGAAAAGATGGGGTGCAGTACAGGCGGTATGAGAAAAATAAAGAGCTTTTTGAACATTAAAGCATGGAGACATGTCACAGTAGAGACACAAAATAAACTATGGACCTGAGCATTAGAAAAATAGGGCCCCTATAACATCATTTCAACCAGTGAATCTCAACTTTGCTCATTCCCATAAAGTTTGTATTCCTGAATTGTATATTTTAGCAGCTGTAAAGCAGCAATAATAGCCAGTAATCCCCCCCCCCCCTGCCTCTCCCATCTACTGCATCACTGTCACAGCCATAATCACCCTGAAGGACGCACTCTTGGATATTATTGCGTCAATAACTCATGCTGTGAAATGACTCCAGACGATCCGTTCTCCGGCGTTAAAAAGTCTATTGCCGGCCTCCTCGCGGCGCACAGTTAGCAGACATTTATGGAGAGGCGTCTGTTGAATCAAAGCTCTGCTCCGTCTCGTGGAGGTATGATAACCTTGTGGTCATCCCTCCCTTTGGTTAGAAAGTCCTGCGGAGGTGTGAGGAGGCGTCCCTCTCCTCCCCCGCTGTTTGATTAATGCCTGCCAGTAGATCTCCGAGTGGGCCGGCCTCCGTTGACTTATACACGCTGTCAGTCGGCCCGCCTGCACTCGTAAACAAAGGTTATATCTCTGTTCGCCTCCGTACTATCCACACACCCAGCCTCTCGGCATGTGTACACACACACACTCTTAACATTTCTCTCCCCCGGTGAGTCAGTCCACAGCTGGTAGTTACTAACATTAACCTCCTAGTTTTACAAATGTCTTGCTTTTTTATTTGCAGGGTTTTTATAGGGTGCATGTGCTGGAAAAACCTGTGTTTTATACAAATGCTTCACAGATTGTTTCTCTATCTCACATTTATATTTACTCTGAATGGAAATCAAAGCAAATTCAAGTCGTCCTGTTGCCTGGGAAAGTGAGTCAGGAGTTTAGGCTTTTCATGTTTGGACATTTTTATACAATACTTTGTTTTTATGAGTACAAACCATGCCTTGAGGGTGGGAAAAAGTAGTGAGTAATGGATTAAATTTGACTGAAAATAGTCAGTGTCCATTGGGCAAATGTCCAGCATGGCAACAGCCTGTTGAAAGCCCTCCAGATAAATCACACGTAGCATCAGCATTATGATGGTCACCATTAGCTTGTTAGCATGCTAAGACATTAGCTTAAAGACTTGGTATGAACCCAGGTAGACATTTGACAAGTTTGTGTGATCTGTAGAAAGTTTAGAAATCCCCCGAACCCTTATGATTCATCGTCTGGGGAACATGAACGTCTGCAGCCCATTCATGGAAAACCTTTCATCTTGCAACAGGTCTAAATATAGGGTTCAAGTTCCTTTCTGCATCTACAAAAAACACTCTTTTGAATACAGTATTCATTCAATGGACACATGAAGAACTTTTGGATGTTTTCCTCTGAATGAAACCTGTCTTTCTTGTTCTTAATGTTGTTTCTAGATGCCTTCACTTCCCCAGCAGAGTGACGTGGGTACAAACAGAACCCCAGGCTGACCCCTGTGACCTGGAACCCACATCTCTGCAGAAACAAATGACATGCCATGCCTAAGAGCAAAGCATGATGGGAAGGATTTAGTTTCTCCGTGAAGGGAAAACACATCCAGTCCATCCAGAGTCCTTTTTGAACGACTGTGTTTGAAGTTCTGGGTGCCCTCTGTTGGGACAGGCATCCATTTCACGCCTCAGGTGTCCCGATTTGAGAGCGATTAGGTGAAATATATGAAATCCGCAACACCCACACACACACACACACACACACACACACACACACCACACACGCTCTCCCCATAATATCACAGCTTGCCTTCTGGGGTCTTTTCTTGGCATCATGCGACTGCAGACAGATAAGACCCTCCGCAGCGACCCATAACCTCCACCTCCTCCCTTTTCTTTCCTACTCTCTTTGCTTGAGTGAAGAGGATGGGAAGGCGTCACCCCCTCCCTCACCCCCTTTCTCTCTGGAGGTGATTGATGTGCTCCGGTGGGGGGTGTGGAGCCTGGATCATCATCAGCCGTGGCACCGAGCAGAGATCTCAGAGGACACACCAAGGCAGGAATAGAGCCTGGCAGGACCGGATGATCGAATCTCCCCCCTCCAATGATCCTCATCCCCACGGAGGATGGCTGAGGGGGGAAGGAGGAAAGGCTTAAGGGAGGAGCAGAGGAGGGAGACTTCTTCAGAAAATGTCTGTTTGGTTTATGTGGCAACTAAGCTGTCAAATTTCTCCGGGTGTAATGAAAACTTACAGTAGACGTGCGAGAACCCAGATCAGTGGTGTAACGGCGACTCAATCACAGGAGAAACAGAAAGAGCACTTCCAATCCTAATCCACTTCTTTCCTCTCTTAGCAATTCATCATTCAAGCCTCTTTTTTCTTCCTGCTTTCACATCCAGCAATTACACACGGCATTGTATCCGGCCTGGCAGCGCAGTAGGGGGAGACGCTGTCTTTGTATCCCCGTGTAAACAAACAGTATTAATCAAATAACGATGTGTGAGGATCTCTGGGCTTTATTTGGAAGCGGCACATCTCATATCTTAGCAGCCGAGGATTTGTTTTGTTACCCGGCGAAGGAGTCCCATTAGGACTTCTAATGGCATTTCCACTCAGAGGAGTCGAGCTCATTAGTTTGGTGTCTAAAATCTGCCATTATGATTTTAATTGCCCGAGCTGTACCCAGCAGTATGGGAAGCAATCAAAGACACTCTTTTTCAGTTTTTGGATGACAGCAATGCAGCAGCACGGCCCACATGCTGGTTTTAATATGTACTGATTTACTTTGTGTACAAAACTTTGAGTGATCTGATATTCTGAAATGTGAATTATAATGGGACTCATCATGTATTTACTCTGAAATATGACTTTCTAGATTGTACGCTTCAGTTCCAATTTTAAAAAATCCAGTTTGAACCTTAAAGGAACATTTCGGAAACTCTCCTTTTGAGCAGAGATTAAGATAAAAATAATCAAAACCAATCTCATATAAAGAACATTTATAGCTTATCATAAGGACTAGAACCAAGCATGTGTCTGAAAAGTGAATTCAATACATAAGTGCCTTAAATCTGTGTTATTGCTAATGGCCAGCAGGAGGCGACCTTGGGAGATTGCATAGAAGCCTACAAGAAAATTACCCTACTTCTCCGCTTGATTTTTTACCTCAGTGAACATTTTCCTGACGTGTTTATGGTCTCAATTGATAGTCACAGGTGTTGCTTAATGTAGCATGTTGGGTTTTTTTTTTGTACATTATGATCCCGATAAATTAGGGAATGCTTTCGGGCGGGGCTTGTTATTGGTTGCTTCCACGGCATGGATCAGTGTAGGGTTGGACTCTTCGATCCATGGCATAAACCTCTTTGATTGAGCATTTTAAAACACTTGAAGTGGGGATGAAATGACAATAGCTTTCTTATTCGTTGCTGTTTATTTCCTGTTGGCACCATCAGCTGTACTGGAGCAGTGGACCGTGAATGATTATGTACTCTTGTCGCTGAACACCATGCTGAAGTGGTATTAGTGTGTGCATGAAGTGTTGGTTAAGGGTTTTACAAACTGTCGTTATTAAATATGTGATACGTTTTATTGCAGAAGCTATTCATCTCAAAATTGACAAAAGTGTGTATTTATTGAAGTTGTCTTAATTCACAGTACTGTACAAGGCTCATTTTCAATGCAATATAGTGCATGTTAATGGGTTGCAGGTGAACAGCTTAGGAAAAGAAGATGAAAGTGAGCTTCAAGTCGGAGGAGTTTGAGTCTTGTGTTGCAGTACTTTTTCTTTGATTGTACTTGCTGCTCTGTAACTTCCCCCACTTGTTCTTTTCCATTCTTCAGAGTCTTTTAACTAGGAGTGTAAGCTATTTCCTGCTTAAATCAAATGCCCTAATCACACGAGTGGCTGGCTGAGTGGTGTTCACATGATTCCCGGTGTCTAATCGTTTTTAGCACATCACAGCCCTGCAGAAATCAATTCCTGTGCGGTAGGGCTCGGTGAGAACCTTTCTGCTCCTGCTGCTCACATTGATTCAGTGCTAGCAATCTGGAAAAGTGCCGACCGGTTGTCAATGTTTCTGCATGAGGAGATCAAGGAGGGCCTGAAACAGTCAATTCCCAATGTTGGGTTTTGGATTTGAGGAGGGTGGGTCAGTGGGCACACTAAATCACTCCCAGGACCAGTTAAAGGTGGTGTTGCTTCACAGACTACAATCATAAGTCTGTGGCGTGTGTACACAATTCAGATGCTGCAGAGGTTCAGTAGAACAACAGGTTTAGATATAAAAGTTGTCATTTTTAAAAGAGTCACAAATTGAGCCATTTGAGATACTTAAAGTTAGCTTAGTGCTGGTTGCTAATTATCATTAAATCTAGGGGCAACCTCAAGGTCTGGTTAAGCCAATACAGAAGTGCCTTAAACCTGCATTTTATCCAGTGACCTGCAGGGGGCGAGTGCACGGATTGTAGAGAAGTCTATGAAAATATTACAATAAATCTCACTTGATTTGTGACCCCATTAAAACATTTTCCTAAAGAGTTTATTTTTTCAATTGTTAGTGTTAAGTCTAAGTCAATACAGCATGATGTTGATTTTGTAAATGATGGTCCCACTTGGAGTAAAAAGTGACGGTAAAACCAAAATATTTTAGGTTGGGTGTCAATGCTTCCCATGGTGTTTTCATTTAAACAAAATACGACGATGGGAAGGTCATTAGTTGTGCAGGGATTTAGGAATTTCAAAAATGTTCCAAATTGGGATCAATAAAGTACTTCTATCTATCTAAAGGAAAAGTATTCTTCACCCAGTGATAGCTTGGAATAAAAAGTTAGGGGATAACCAAAGCTAAGGAGACCATGGATGATGGTCTCCAAAAGTCATGGCAAGTCATCCAACATCTGTTGAAGTGTTTTATTTGGGTTAGAAAATGTAAAATCAGGTACCATAGACGTGTCTGTGTCCAGGATACACACACGCAATGGTTTTCAAAGCAAGCAGTGTTCAAACCAAACATAAACTTCACTCAGTCGATCATTTTAAAAGGTTCTCTAGCAGCAAACGTTAAATAAAATGTAGTAAAAAAGGCTGATAAGTTCACTTGGGAGTTAGTTGAAAAAGTATTACAGGGAATGTATAACATATGCCAGCAGGACTAAATCAGCGAATGAGTTTAATTTTAAGAAAAGTCCGACCCCCCGACGCTCTTGCTCTTATGATCATTTCATTCCAGGAGGTATTCTGTGATGAAGTGTTGCAATATTCTTTATGCTGCACCAGTTTTCCCGCAGCCTGCCTTACCCACGTCTACTGAAGTTGGATATTTCCCACCTTTCCCATAATCACTCTCAACAGCAATCTCCCCGTACCTGAACGTGTTGCATTGACCCAAGGGCGGAAAAAGTAGTAGTGATGGTAAAGAGTGAAGTTTTCTTACTTGTTATTCTAAATGCAGCCTGACTGAGGCTAACACTGCTCACCAACTTGAATCCTTTAACAAGTTAGTGAATTCACCTGGCGTCCCCGGTCTAAATCACTCCTTATTAGACGTGTCAAAGGAAAAGCAGCAGGATTGGAGTCAGGAAGCTCTGCTCCGGTCGATCGAGGACACTGTTGGTGGGGAAATTGGCAGCTCTGTTTCTTGGGTAATGGATTTCACCCTGTATGATAGTCAGGAAGAAAACAACATCATATGATTATGAGGCTTTGATGCCAGAAGTTGCTCTGCCCTGTTGATGCTTTTAATATAATCCCTCACATTAAACCATACCAGCAACTTTAGGGGTGGCTGCATCTGTTGGTTCACCTTTTATTTCCAGACTGAAATATTTCAATGGCTATAAGATGGATTGCAATTAAATTTGGTGCAGACTTTTATAGTCTCCAGAGGACGACTCATAATGACTTTGTTGACTCCTTGACGTTTTATCAAGTGCCACAGACGCTGACTTTTTAAGCTCCCTAAGAGGCAATTTTTAAGATGATGAATTTGAACTCGCTTCAACGATCCTTCACTTTTCATCCAGTGACTTCTTCACTCGCATTATCTACTTGTCCAGGTGGTGGTGGTTGATTTGGTTTATGATAAGATAATTGCTCGGTTGTACTTTGTGTTTTTAATAAGCAATGTTTCCATTCTTACACGCCAACGATAGTGAGGCATTGTCAATGACATAGGCATTGTCGTTGATTGTATTCCAAAAGTGGACGTGTTCATGTCATGGCACCAATTGGTTTGTGGATATTCTGATTCAAGTGGTACAGTTTTAAGGCCTTTAGTTTAGCCTTTAGCCATCTCGGTTTTGATACAAGAGGGTGGTGAAAATGAATTGAGAGGTAAGAAATACTGAAGGTGAAACATTTTTACAATTCCCTTACATTAACTGAAAACAAACGGTGAAAAGTATGAATTAAAACCCAAATTAGACAAACCCGTTTGCAGTGAACTGTCAATCACAAGGTAGCTGAGCTTAGATAAAACGTATAATATTTACTTTTAATGTGAGTATAATTTACTTAATGAACATCACACTTCATTGACGTTAACAAATGTAACAAATGAGGCCATACACTTGTTGAGGAGATGTTAAACGAGCTAACAAAATAAGAAGTAGGATCATTTTCTCGTAGACTTCTACACAACTGGACTTCTCTTCCAGTGGAGTCGCCCCCTGCTGTCTGTTAGAGAGAATGGAGGTTCAAGAACGTTTGTTTCTCGGCCACTTATAGTTGATCTAATCCATAGAAATGTGATTTTAAAGATGACAAAACAACAGCAGATGCCCAGAATTTCTAGGTTACATCGCCCAAACCAGGTGGCTGATATTCTCTCTCAGCGTGACGGTGGTGTTCTCACTCTACCTGCAGCTCCTGTAGTCTCCTCATGTCTAATAAGGCCTTTAATTGCCGACCATCATGGCATTGTCATGGACATGGCCGGCAGCAACAGAGCTGTCTCCCACCAGCGCTGCCCTCCCCTCCCGAGCCAATTAATGATTCTCCTGCTAGGATGTCCTGATCAGACCAGGCAGAGAGCTGCTCAGCCCTGACAACTGTTCCCTCCCTCCCTCACCCATCTATCCCGGCATCCTCAGCACTCTCCCTCTCCTCTGCGCCCAACCGCGTGATTTAATTTGTTTGGTAATATCAGGATTGGCATGTTCAGCCCAGCTTCACTCCAAAGTGAAATTGGACAAGGGCATTGGAGCCTCACCATGTAAAACCGCCTCACCTTGACAGCTGCTTGAGTGGGCAGCGGATTGCAGTGGAGGAGGAGGAGGGGGAGGGGGGGTTGGGGTTGAAGGATGTACCTGAAAGGAAGGCAGACACCAATTCACTTCTCTCCTTTCCACAGGGGAGTTTAGTGTCAGAAAGGGAGCCAGCTCTGGAGGCGGAAGCTGTTTAAAGTGGAGACAAAGCACCAGGTGCCGATCTGCTGCACAACAACGTGCTGGAGCTCCTCCAATCCGTCCAATCAGCTTCCAGCGAGGCTCTGGCAAGACAGCTTGTCCTGTAGTGTGTGTGATAGATCTCGTTCTACTATGTCACATCTATTTTGTTAAGTCAGCTCTTCAAACTCTGCATTTGATTGGGCTGATCACAGACATTTGCTCAAGCGAGACATTATTCCAAATCCTCCCAAAACCAACAAGCTTTGTTTGGCAACGTTGTTGTTCGTGTTCACTGTCTTTCTCTTTTTCCAACTAATTTCCTGTGAATAAGGGAAGTCCATTACAAGCATTTTTAGGACAAATATTACAGTAATTCTTGTGTGACTCGCTGTATACTTTTCAGATAGTCGTAAAGATGCTACTCTTGTGTCTGTTTCTGAGGTATTAAGCTGGAGGTAGTTAGCTTAGCTTAGCTTAAAGACTGTAATCATGGGGAAACAGTTAGCCTGCCGCTAATAAAACAATAGGCCTTCAACCACTTTTAAAGCGTTTTACTATTACATAAAGGTGCAATGTGTGACATCAGGTAATAATTGATGTACTATTATGTTAAACTTTGAAACACTGATTGTAAGGACATTCAAGTGTTATGATTAAAAGTTTGGCTAGCAAATACTGTAGCCGATCATAGATATTGTGATGTCTATTAAAACAGTTACAGAATATTTACAGTGGAGTTAGCTCACAACATAGTAAACCAGGTTATAAAAGGCTTTCTGAACTCACCATTTTTGCAGCAGCTTTCCATTTCTGAGTCCCGCTGTGTAGATTAGTTAACCAGCCTTTAACACATGTACATTTGACTGTTGGTACATGTTGGTCCATTTTGACTATGGAAACTCATCCTAGGTGTCTTTGGAAGTCACCAAATGAAAAATAACATGACGTTGTTTGAGGGAAATGGTTGAAAAACATACTTCAATCAACAAACACTAGTTAAACCAAATATTTGAATGTTTCTGTGTTTTATGGCAGCTTCATTTTGAGCGAGGCCAACTCAACGTTATTTCCTCGCACAGCAGCCCACCTGAAGGAGGTTTAATAAAAGAGTGCAGAGAGTGGAGGCCTTGTCTGAAGTGACAGCTAGACAACCCGGCAGACAGACAGCACAACCCAGAGCCTTATTACATGTATATATGGAGAGTCCATGTCTCTGCTTCTCCACTGTGTGAAAACAGCAAGAGCTCCTGGAGAGAAACATGCTGAGGCAGCGAGGAGAGATGCTAATCAGATTAGTTTCCTCCAGAAAATGTTCATGCAAGGCAGAAGATGGCCATCATTTGTGACGATGTCACTCTGTCAAGGCCTCGGTTGATCCTGATAAATGGCGGCGGCTTGACGGACAGTGATGAAGAGCAGGAAAAGTGCGAGTCCCTGAGCAGTTCAGCTGACTCTGCTGCTTCAGGGCATCGAATGAGCCGCAGAAAGGATTAAAAGTTGTTGGATTGAATGAAATCCTGCTGATCAATGTGTAGTTTTAGAAAGTTGAGGCACACATGTGCGCCCACACACAGACAGATATCCGCTTCCACGTCAAATGAAAAGTGAGATGGTCTAGATAGGTGGATGGGGAGACAGGCAGGGTGTTAGTGGGAGCAGAAAGGAGAAGGGATCTCAGGCCAGATTCATTTCCACCTCCAGTGGAGGGAGACCACCTATTTAGCCTGTCTGCGAGAGGCCGGGCCACGGGGACGATAACAGATCACAGCCCATCAGCCGCAGGAGCTCAGATCTAACTGATGGCCTTGAGAGGAGAGCTCACGACTGCGTTTCACGAACTTACGACTTCAATTTCCATATCATTAAGCTTGTCTGCGTTAGTGCATCTCCGTGCTAGTTTCCATTAATCCACAGCAATGCATAACAAATAACAGTTTGTGTTGTCATGTAGAAAAATACATGTGTTTTGTCACCCCTCTGAGCTCTTGCCTGCTTTATTATCCAAATGTAACCTAGTTGCAGCTCTGGGGGACATTCTGATGTGTTGTTTATAGAAACAGCATTATTCTGCTCTCTTGTTTAGCCAGTGAAAAAATGGAGGAGGAGCCACCGATATCCACTCTTCCCACCTCATTACCCCCACCTGGATAGGACTGCAGGGGATCCTAATTGAAGTCACTCGTTAGCAACGTCCTAATGCGTTCTGACAGCAACAAGAGAGGGGGATGAAGGTAAAAGAGAAAGATCGAAGGAGAAGTAGGGCGAGGGAGGGAAAATGAGGCCGTCTTAATAGACAACTGCTGCTGGGACAGAAAACCACGAGGAGGGGGAGGCGTCGTTGCGTTACAAGAACTGTTCTTATTTCTTGCTTTGATTTCCATAAAATGAGCATCATCCTAAATCATCCGAGCCCTCCGCTGTTGGCCTCGTATGCATAAACCATTAGCTTCCTCTCCTAATGCACACAAACTAATGAACACAATATCAGTCCTCCGCTACTGTACGCTGCAGCAGCACAACAGGAAATCAAATCAAAGCTTGTTTACCAAATAAATTCTTCTGCGTCTGTAACTTCTGCCTCTGGTTGATTGCATGTTTTTGCAGCTGCACGTTAGTTGCAAACACATCAGCATGCTGGGTAATGGATCGTAGAGGAATTACCCTGGGAGTTGGGGTAAATTTGACTTGTGAGAGTGAAGCGTGGTGAATTTACACCTCCAAATGGGTTCGGAACAAGGTCGGAAACGGTTTTCAGTGAAAGCAAATCCTTTTTTCTGCCTGAGATGTGGAAGGATATATCCTCCATTACCTCACGATTGCAGGAAACAATGTTCACTTCGCACACAAATCCCATTTTGATGCCCCCAGTGAAAACGTTTTACAAGATTTCCATATTAGGCCAGTTATCTCTCATATCTAGTAATTGAAAGTCAATGAATGTCTCTTCCAACAGACTGCTGGTAGAATACAATCGTGTGATTCATTCAAGGCTGGAAAAAAGGGGCTGTTTAGGTATTTACCAAATGGGGGGGAAAGATATTTCCTTCAAAATTGGGATGAAAAGCTTTGTTTGTGTTAATTATTTCTTGATTTTACAGACTCAAGAAGTGTCAAAAAAAGATTGAACTCTCAGGATGTAGTTCAGCCCCAGGTCACCTGCAGGATAATCATTATTTCTTCACATAACCTTCGAAAATGTTCATGTTTCTGTGATTTAAAAAGTAAAGTTTGTGTCTGAAGCCCGACAGTGAGGTTGAGTCTGAGTCAGAGCGAGCATCGAATCCGTCAAAGAACTCGAGCTAACAAACGGAACAACAGAGAAGGTTGGAGAGGCAGCGGATCGGCGGGATCATCTTGATAAATATGAGAAAAACTCTTCCAACCCCACTCATTAGTCCTGACCTGGTGTATAATTCTGTCTTGGCAGCTTGTCAGAGTAGAGGCAGGAAAAAGAGACGTGAGAAGAGAAGCAAAGAGAATGAGGAGAGCCGGTGACAATACGTTAGCATTTGGAGATGAGAAGACACCTTCTGACTTTAAAGGCTCTGGAAAATGAGAAAAAAGAGCAAGGAATAAGAAAGTGTCAGAATTAATGGACCTGCAGCAGACTTTGACATTTGTTTTGTTTATACCAAGAACTGAAAACCATGGGGCCGGGAGGGAACTGAAAGGTTTTGTTTAAAGCAGTCTATTTTACAGACATTAACTTTGATGAAAATCGGATTTGTCCCAGGGTTTGTGAGTCACACAACCTGATTAAAGATCTGCTGGTGACGATGGAAGATTGTTTAAAATAACATACCAGTTAAGAGGACAAATTCCCTCCTCATCTCTTACAGATAAGCGCACAAGACTTAATTAAAAGAGACAAAAACAAACCGAGTAGATGAACATTGGTTTTATTTTCTCAGAGCTCTGAATCATTCATGTTTAATTTCCTCACCCTGATTCTTTCCAAGGGGCAAGACAAATAAGGTTAGAATTCAGACATCAAGGACAGCATAAGGAAAAAACCAACAACAATGGTATTAAATTCTTTGCTACTGAGCAATTAATTCCGGCTGTGTGTTGGGAGTGATTTTAAACACGTGTTTATGTATTTCAATTCCTCTACTTCTCCTTGTGAGATGTCCAGGTTAAGTTCTCTTTCATATCAGACCATAATTTGCCTAGGAATTGCCTACATATCTTAAAATGCAACACTTCCTCAATACAAATTGATAGCAACATGATTATATTTCCTCGATGATTCATTTGGACCCTTTTCTTTACTTCTGTGTGTGTGCAAAATCTAACAGGTCGAATAAAAAGGTAACATTTATAAGGGCAACTTGAAATGAGATTGCTGGCCTGCTGAACCATGTACAAACCTCCCTGGTGCAGCTAAATAAAGACCCAGTTGTGTGTCAAACGTACAACATTTGACCCTCATCTATCACTGAATGAATATCTAGCAGGTGGGGAAGGCAGTGTGTGTGACCTGCCTTCTTAAAATCCCGTGTGAATGATGGCACCAAAATGACCAGCTTTTGGGTTTGCTCATAATGTTCAGCTATACCGTGTGAAACTTTTATAAGTAAACTTTAAAATGATTTAGTTCAGACTGACATGTGTTCAATGCTGATATGTTTTCTGCTCTTACAGAAATGAGGGCTCTGCGTGCATTGCGGCAGGTGGGATAATTATGAATATGCAGTATAAATAACTTTATATATATTTAATCTTCTCCCCTTACTGCACCCTCACGGATCTCTCATGTAACAGATCGCTGAATATATTTCTCCCTGATTGGAAGTAATATTGGGCAGCCTGGAGCACAAAGATATGAGTTTTAATTTGGTTTGCTGATGCATTCTGAGGGATAAACAAATAGATAGCGGCGTGATCTTAAACAGGCAGAGATGGATTCCCTGGTGGACTCTGTGTGTGTGTGTGTGTGTGTAGCATGTAGTTACACACCGGTAATGAGATTCCTTAAGCTGAAATGATATTCCGAGATGGATAAGGGAATATTTAAAAATGAATTGGTTAGTTATAGTTTTGTATGTTGAAGTTGTCGAAAGGGAATTTTCAATTGACTCTTAGCTAAGCCTGCGATTACCTGATAGCATAGCAACTTTAATACTTGACATTAAAAGAGTTTGGTGGGTGGGTTGGATTTTTTCTCGCCAACTAAATACACAACCAAAAGTATCAGGTGGATTTGTTACGATTTGTATTTAGTGTCCAGTTTTATTTCGACATGTAGTTTCCCCTGGTAATGTCACTTCCTGTGTCTGATTGCTTCATTGTTGTCAACCTGTTGCCCTCGTGTTTCTGCGTCCCCTCCCCAGCTGTGTCTTGTCTTGTGATTAATCCCTGCGTATTTAGTCTTGTCTTCCCTTGTGTTCCTTGTTGGGTCGTCTCTTGTCCTGTGATTCGGTTCCTCGTGTACCTTGGATGTCCCTCCTTTGTCCACCTGCGTCCTTCTGGTTTGTGTTCAGTTTTGTTTTGCTTCTTTTCCTTTTTGTTGTACCTTGTATCCCTCCTCCTTATATTGTGCATGGGTCCTATTTTCCCCCAACCCTGACAGGATTAATCCGTATGTTTAGCTGCCAAATCAAATATAAGGCTAACTGTCCGTAGCTGATGAGCATTAGCTTTTATTCTAAAAGAGTTTTCATTTGTAATGTTAAAAGGAAATCAAATTGTGTTTGTTTTGAATTGTATTTCTTTATTTCCATGTCTTCAACATTAGGTATGATGATGCCTTTTTGTCCAGGACATGTAGCTCTAGTCTCATATAGAGCAAAACCATTTAAATAGTAGTCATCAGGTGCTTATTTCAGACATCTTCTACAGGAATATTGTCTTTTAAGTTATAAAAAGTAAGCTGAAGACATAGTTTTCAGACACGTTAGTTTAACTAGCTAGCTACACAACATGTGCTTATAACTGTTGTCCTCTGAGATGTCCAAATGAACGTAATGTTGTGCTAACGTTATTTTGAAATGAGAAATGTGGTTTGCGAGACTGTATTGACAAACTAGCAATGGTCTCTGTGAATTCAGAGCTTCTTTGGATTCATCAAGTCTTCAAAATTAGAGTTTGATGCCACTTTGATGTCACGCTGATAACCTCTGCTTTTATCCATTGTTCAGGAACACCTTTCAGGGACATTCACAGTCAATGACATGAGCCATATTCTGCTTTGTCCTTGTCCGGCGTAGCAGAGCGTGTTTCCAGCTTGTTGACCTCTACCACTGCTTAAAAGGCGCTTTCCAGCTATTAGACTAATTTGTTCTGGGCTCCTGCCGTCCTGCAAGAGGAGCAGTGAAAAGGTTTCGGAGTACAGTGTACCTTCACAGCATGGTTGTAATTAGCACAGATTGAAACGCTGTGTCTTAGCTACAACCTGTGCTGCGTGACAGATGCCTCGAATGATCCACACGGTGTGCCGCCACGTTAGGATGCATTTAAACTCTAAGTAAACATGAAATATGAAGAGTGTTGACATTCGGTTTTATGAAAGGATATTACAGTGTGAGTGGGATCACTTAACCTTTCCATTTAACCTTTCATTCAGTCAAATGGAAGTGCAATTTAAAAGGGGTCACACATTGACCTTCATCTCCTGTAATAGTGTCAGTATCTCAATAAGAGGACTCGCTGGAAGATTAAATGTGTGTGTGCAGCTCGTGTTTGTGTGTGAGAACATGTTCTTTCCAGTAAGGCGGGTCAATGTCAGCGGCTCACCGGGAATAGCCTCCTTATCTACCTGCCGTGGCTTTTCCACTTGACACAAGGGACGGTTGTCAAATGAATCAAAGTGTAAGGGCCGCGCCACAACAAATAACCCCATTACCTTTGTGGAAGGATTGAGAGATGACTCCCATGGACTCGTGCCTATTAATAATTAAAAACACTGATGCTGTTGTCAGTTTTCATAAATCAAATTTAACAGTATGGCCACGGAGGGTCTGTGTGTGCGCCGAGAGGTCTGAACCGCACAGGAAATGACTTCCAACGACCTTAGCGGTTTGATGGATTGTTGTTTAACAGAATTATTTTGATGAGCTGCAGACAACAGTTGTCAACAACAATAATCTCGCCTGGTTTCTTGTGGAACTACTTGTTAATGTTACACTCAATAAATATGAGTCTGTAAATGAATAGCAATGGCCAAAACATAATTTGTGTAATCGTTTTTTAAGCTAATGTAGCGTAGCGACAAGAAGTGAGAGGTTTGTTTGCCTGCAAAAAGAAAACTAATATAATACAAAAAAAGGGAAAACATGATATTTATAGAAACTAATTTGCTGGCCACTCTACAAGCAAGTAAGTCAATAATGACTCTGTGTGTGTGTGTGTGTGTGTGTGTGTGTGTGTGTGTGTGTGTGTGTGTGTGTGTGTGTGTGTGTGTGTGTGTGTGTGTGTGTGTGTGTGTGTGTGTGTGTGTGTGTGTGCGCGCGCGTCTCTAAAAGAGCCATACAAACCTTCCTGGAGGCACTCTGCGTTATCACGAAGGACACAGAGGTGATGCACGTCACGCTGACACCTGTGTGTCAAGCGGTACATTTGTGTCTGTACTTTCATGACTATGTGTGTGTGTGTGTGTGTGTGTGTGTGTGTGTGTGTGTGTGTGTGTGTGTGTGTGTGTGTGTGTGTGTGTGTGTGTGTGTGTGTGTGTGTGTGTGTGTGTGTGAGTTCACGTCCAGCTTCTGTGCCGGAGCCCACGGGACCTCCTCTGTGATAAATTGTTGACAACCTGCAGTAATTACTGATCTGCGCTCTGATAGCTTCAGCCACCATGTCCGAGGAGGAGAGATAAAGCAACTGTTTTTAAATCTACCACTTGGTCAAATGTAAAAATAAGAAATAAAGGTTGTTCCTGTTTGATGATTTCAGAAATCAGCTCAAGCAAATTAAGACTCGACTCCAGAGAGCAGTTCTTGTTTGGGGGAAGAAATGGAATACTTTTCTTCGGCTGTGACTTTTAACTTTGCAATTTGAGTCTGTGAGTCACGTCCCTTTGACAGAGTTATAATGGCGCTCGAATGAAAATAGATGAAAAATAATGAATTCACTGTGCCCACACGAGGCTCTGCAGCCACAGTACGCGTGATGACATTTAGATAGCATTTGTGTTTCTCTGTGGGTGACCCGTGTCAAAGAGCAAATCTTCTCTTTTCATCTGGCAGAATCTCTAATTACAGTGCAGTGAATCATGTTATTTCCTGCTATTGATATCCTCTCTCTGACTCAAGCTCATTCGATTGCAGGAGGACGAGGAAATCAAGTAAATTGTGATGTTCGGTATGGGGTGCTTTTCTCCTAGCATCTGTTTGCATTATCAGACCGCATGTTTTTTCTTTTGAAACCATGGCTATTTTGGCAGCGTGTGATAGCTACCATGCTAACAAGCTAGCATAATGAGGGAAATTATCCCCTCGAGGCAGAGAAAACACTAATGAGGCATTCATAACGTAGTTTGGACATGAATGAGTTAATTGTGATGATTTCTAACTGTGCATTCACACTCCTCTAATGTGTTGTGATGAAATGTGTAAATGGTAGGTGTTAGAAGTTGCTTATAATTTTATCCACAGCCACAAGGTTTTGGACATATCATGTATTTATTACGGCCTTTTTTTCTTTCATGACTTAATTTAATGTGTGAATCACCCCCCAGTGATGCAACCATTGCACAAGCATTATCTAACTCTACCTTTTAGCTGTTCATATCAAAGTGGAAGGTATTTAATGGCTGTAATCAACCTCTGAAGGCTTTCAGATGGGAATGTTTTCAGTGTAAGGCCACTATACTCTTTCCTTTTTGCTCTGCTTTGGTCTCCACCGGTTCCTGAGTGAAACATTTGTCTCTTAAACTGCTCATGCTCCACAGTCTGCTGTTTGGTGCTAGCCAGGTAGCTTACAGTACATTCATCAGAGCTTCATTGCTAAAAGAACAACTGTTAGCAGCCGGAAACAACCCGGATGAATGCGCTACAGTGAATTAGAATAGTGAAAGTTGCTTAACTAAAACCAAAACAGTAAGCTGAAAGATGCTAAAATGCTCCTCCAGAGGTGAGCACTAATATTCTGACTATGAGGGACAGATTAAGGGCTAAATGTAACTATTTTTCTTTTATATTAGGAATCATCAGATTGTTTTTAAGGTTGATCTACCATTTGAACAGTCTAGAAAGTTAAAAAAAATAGTGAGACAAATACTCATGATAACTTTCCCAGAGCCCAAGGTGACACAGCCAAACAAAAACAGACAGAGGATAAAGATCCTGGACGCTTGTTTGGAAGTGTTTGTGCGGAGCCAGTTGCATCAGTAAGGGGAAGGCAACAGCCCTGTCAAAATAGATGTTGTCACTTTTAGAACACACACACGCACGCACGCACGCACGCACGCACGCACGCACACACACACACACACACACACACACACTCAAACTCAAACAGCTAAAGGTATTTTCACTTTCCTGAAAAGTATGTTTCCCCACAACATCAGAGGTGCCGTCTCTACAAGGACTTAGTTATCGACTTGGCACCCTCGGGTGTGATGTTCACCTGAGAGGACGTTTGAGAGGTCCGTTAGAGTCTATCCGGAGCACGGAGAGAAGTAGCAGGGCTGGGAGTGAAGGGAGTGCAGAGGAATGTTTAGTGTCATGTAGGAAGGCCAGAGACATCATTATCCTTTCATGCCTTAGGAAACGAGTTCTGCAAGGTCACAGAGGTTACGTTACCTAATGTAAATGTGGTTGGCACTCTGTCAAATATGTGGGTGCTGTTTCGCTCGGTGTAATATTCATGTTTGGATTTTAATACGTGGTCTTAAGAGCTCGTGGGCAGTGAGCTCATCATACAAAATCTGCTTGAATGGTTAATTTTTCAGCCGTTTATTTAACAAAATTGCCAGAAATGTTCACTTTTCGAATGCTGATATGTGATAATGGTAATTATTTGACGTTAAAGTAAAACAGAGGCAATACTGACACATATATTCTGCATTCAAATGTGGTGTGTATGTAATGTGTTTAGGAGAAAAATGTATAAAAAGAGTGGAAGATTCTACAAGTTGTGACGTGTTAGCAGATGTTTTCAGACATAAAAAGGCCATGGGCATTTTTCAGTGCATAGCAAGGTATTGTAATTTCAGTCACATAAAGTCCATAATTGTACAAATTGTTCGAGGAAAATGTATTTCCAACAGCTTCCTCTCTTTCCTTTTTAAGTATGCCTTTCAATTTCCTGCGTTACATCACCTGCTCACCAGGTTGTAAGCACCACTGTGATATCTGAAAAACAAATGCAGAAACACAGTGACCTTTTTTCTAATCCGATTATGTTGGTGCAACATGCTTCTCTCAGTTGTCTCAGATGTTGCCATATGTTCCCACTGTGAGCAACGTGATCAACAAGTCACCAGAGGCCCATTCGTTTCCTACAGAGCTCAGTGAGCGGGGAAACTCAGCCAACCCGGAGACAGACAACAGACTAACGGGCCAAAAATAGTTGGCCACAACGAGGCAGAAGAAAATGAATGATAATAACAGACTTGATGAAAGTATAACTGAATTTTGAAATTGTTTAGTTCTTTCATTAAAAGACAGAACCCATCCATCCATCCATCTTCTCCCGCTTTTCCGTCAGGGTCGCGGAGGTAACAGCTCCAGCAGAGAGCCCCAAACTTTCCTTTCCCTAGCCACATCAACCAGCTCTGACTGGGGGATTCCAAGAAGCTCCCAGGCCAGCGAAGAGATGTAATCCCTCCACCTGGCCCTGGGTCTAACCCTCAGTCTCTTCCCAGCTGGACGTGCCTGGAACACCTCCCTAGGGATGCGCCCAGGTGGCATCCTCACTAGGTGCCGAACCACCTCCTTTCAACGCGAAGGAGCAGCGGTTCTACTCCGAGTCCCTCCCGGATGACTGAACTTCTCACCTTATCCCTAAGGGAGATGCCAGCCACCCTGCGGAGAAATCCCATTTCGGCCGCTTGTATCCGCGATCTCGTTCTTTCGGTCATGACCCATCCTTCATGACCATAGGTGAGGGTAGGAACAAAAATGGCCCGGTAGACAGAGAGCTTTGCCTTCTGGCTCAGCTGTCTTTTCGTCACAACGGTGCGGTAAAGCGACTGCAGTACCGCTCCCGCTGCTCCGATTCTCCGGCCTATCTCACACTCCATTGTTCCCTCACTCGAGAACAAGACCCCGAGATACTTGAACTCTTTCACTTGGGGTAAAGCTTCATTCCCTACCTGGAGTGGATAGTCCATCGGTTTCCTGCTGAGAACAATGGCCTCAGATTTGGAAGTGCTGATCCCAGCCGCTTCACACTCGGCTGCGAACCGATCCAGTGAGTGCTGAAGGTCACAAACCGATGAAGCCATTAGGACCACATCATCTGCAAAAAGCCGTGGTGCAATCCTTAGCCCACGGAACTGCAGACCCCCTCCCCCACGACTACGCCTCGAAATCCTGTCCATGAATATCACAAACAAGATTGGTGACAAAGCGCAGCCTTGGCGGAGGCCAACCCTCACCGGAAATCGGTCCGACGTGCTACCGAGGACCCGGACACAGCTCTCGCTTTGGGAGTTCAGAGATTGGATGGCCCTGAATAGAGACCCCCTCAGCCCATACTCCCGCAGCACCTCCCACAGTATCTCCCTGGGAACCCGGTCATACGCCTTCTCCAAATCCACAAAGCACATGTAGACCGGAAGAGAGTACTCCCAGGCCCCCTCCAGGATCCTTGCGAGAGTAAAAAGCTGGTCCGTCGTTCCACGACCAGGACGAAAGCCGCATTGTTCCTCCTCAATCTGAGTTTTGACAATCGGCCGGACCCTCCTTTCCAGCACCTTAGAGTAAACTTTCCCAGGGAGGCTGAGTAATGTGATTACCTCTAATTGTGAGTCTTAATTATTGTTAACAAACATAGTTCCTTCAGCTTTCTTCTGATTTCCCTCAAATGTTATACTTAGCATGTGCTTGATTGCACTGGTTTATTGGCATTTTGTTTTCTTTGTAAACTCAACAAAGAAAGTGGATTATTTGATAAGGACGATAGATTCGGCCTCAACCCTTATCTTTCACCAATAGCATGGTTTATTGGTGATTATCAGGCACATTTACACATGTTTTGTAGCACTGGATGTGTGCACACATTGCTATAGGTGCGTAGTAACAGCCACAGCTCAGGTGGCAGACGGAGCATAGGAATTTTAATGCCTACTGTTTATCCTCCATCTTTCTGATGGTACAGCTGCTGTGAGCCGAGGCGTGATACAGCGGCTAATTGGACGCGATGGTTTAATCAGATCAACGAGCCACAGTCAGTCAGTCACTCCGACCGGATCCTAATGAACCAACAAGTGTTTGTAGTGAAAATAAACCTGATGCTGTGTGTGAAACGCCTCTCAGCCATGTGAATGGATGCAGAATAGAAGTATTTTTCCGTAGTCGCATCACTGAAAGATAATTGACAAAGATAAGGCTGTAAAAACACAGAAAGAGGACTCTGATTCTTGATCAGCGAGCGAGAAGAGGAATAATGCAGACACCTACATAATTCAATATAATAACGGCAGATGTCATAGAGAATGTCCTTCGCTTTAAGGAGGGCTATTTGAATAAATCCCATTATCAATATGCTGATTCAGTTTTTACATCACAGAGAAAAAGGGAAAAGTGTAGCGCGAGGAGCAAAGAGTGAATGACAAAGAGGAGACGGAGATGTAAAATAGTGTCTAACAGAGAGGAGAAACAAAGAAGGCGGGGTGAGGAGATATGATAATAGATTCACTACAGAGCCAAACCAATTTCCATTCTTAACCTCATCCGGACCACAAGATGATTAAGAACAAAGGCGGGGTCACCTTGCTCCCCGCTCTCCTTTCTCCATCCAAAATTAGAGACACTTATGGATTCATGACATGCACACGGTGGATAGAGTCGGTCTGACTGATATACCAATATATAATTCAAGATGCTCCTAGTTAATAAGTGGGACCGGCCAAGATAGCATATGTATGAGGGTGTGTTGAGCAGGCAGAGTGCACTGGCTTGATCTTTCCTTGTGCTGTATGAGGAAGAGTCAGAGGTTAGACGTACAGAGTTCTCTTTCTGGGTTATGTTCAAGAAGTGTTGAAGTTCACTTGCGTCTGAACTTAGAGCTCGGGTTACTTAAGCACTTATCATGCTGATCTTAAAGTGGTGATCTAGTAGTTGAAGTTAAAGAAACTTGTGTGAGGGACAGATTTAAAAAGAAAAGAAAAACACTTCTTTATTGCAGAGAGTTTGGCTTGATGAGAAGATTGATATCACCTAGTTTGACGCAGTGGCGAGCTCTCTGAGGGCCTAAGATATTCGAAAAAATAATATTTAAAAATGATATATATTTAAAAAAATATTTTTTAGTTATATTTTTCATTAGTTTTACCAAAAATAACTTGACTTAATTGTATTTAAAATAACATTTCCAAAGAAATAAATCCTTGGAATCTGTCTATTCAGTTTCTGTGAAGGGTTAAATGAAAGAAGCTCCTTTGGCCTCTCTGGAGTTACTGGCAAGATAGCTATGTCAAATGACAGTACAATTGACCAATCATATCTTCCCTGTAAATGAGTGGGCTTTATTATCGCGGACTTTACGACAAGTTCCGCCCGCTGTCAAACTAGTGTAGCTAGTTAGCATCAAAGCTAACGTCAACGGCTCCGCCCACTTTGGAGGCAAAACAACGCTGTCATTTGATCAGCGGTAAATACAAATTCTGAAGTCTCACAAATGTAAGGAAACCGTGGATTTTTGTATCTTCAAGGAGTTTTGCGAAGTATTTAAAATCAGCAGTTCTACCCGATACAACCAGATGACAGGATCGACAAGGGTAGGCCAAAGTTATTTTTAATGTAGGCCGCCGTGCCGACTTCCTTCATTCTGCCTATAAATGTATCTCCAAATGAATTAATATATTTTGAATTAGCTGTGCTGGTTTTAACAAAATTGCCTGTGTTGTGTTCCAAAATGCAAGGCTCGCAGTCCATTGAGACTTGGCTTGTTATGATAGGTGTTCATACATTGTGTTTTTGTGTGGTATAGGAGGGGGGGCTGTCGTTCATGCGTTTTGCACCCCGGGCGGTTGTTTCAATATATCGCTGAAGTACACGCAGCTTGTGTGATGATATCATTATATTTTTAATTAGTAAATAAAACGGTTTGCTTAGTAAATAAGTCGGGTTTTTTGTAATACGAGGGGAGGGGGGGGTCAGAGGGCATAGGTATAAAAGTCACGGCCACTGGTTTGACGCTACCATCAGCAGCTTAGCTTAGCTTAGCTTAGCTTAGCTTAGCTTAGCTTAGCTTAGCATAAAGACTGAGAGCTAGCTGGATTCGCCAAAGGCAACAACATCCATCTACCAGCACCTCTGAAGCTTCAAACTAAACTAAATGTTAAATCGTGTTTGTTTAATCTGCGTAAAACCTAAAAAAAGAGTAACTTTTTACATTTTAAATGTTTGTTTATCTGTGATTTAACTTCCTGGATATAACTGTGTCTTGCCAATGAATAATCTGGGTCATGATCCCTCATTTGACCCATTCTTTGGTAGGTTTATGTATCAAACAAACAGGATAAAAATGAATAAGTAACAGGTGCTTTCTACTTCTATAGAGATTTTTTGCAAAGGTGGAACCAGGCTAGCAGTCTCCATACTTTGTGTTTTAGCTAAGCTACACTAGATTTGAATGAACTGTACCGACATGAGAATGCTATCGATCTTTTATTCTTACTGTAAACCAGCAAATAAGCCTGGTTTACCCGATATCCGACGTCTAAAAACAATGGTCTGGAATAAAGTAGCAGAGGAAAATTCCTATACTGCTTCATACCAAATCAGCCTGATGAAAACCCAGTTCCATCCAACTCTTCAATCACCATCCTCTTAAGTGTATACTGTTTACATTCCAGTCAGTTTGACAGTTTTTCACTTCCCTCTGACCCATTCTCCAAGCCCAATCATTGCCATTTCCTGTCCAATCACAAGATGTCCTGTACTCTCCCTCCTCTCCCCATCACCGGAGTGCCTCGCCCACCACTTCCATTCCTCATCAGCCCCCAAACTTGACCTCCCACGCCCCCTGGTCACCTATTCCCCCCTCCCTCTTCAGTCCTGAAGTTGTTTAATCAGCTGTTTTCCACTCAGTCTTTGCTAGTTTGTCAAAGTTGCAATCTGAGTTTGAATTCCTGATTTACTTTTCCATCACTCTGTTCATAAAACCATCCATTTCTTCATGTAAATACTCAAATAACCACTATAGTTCTTTTGAAACTCCTGCAGTTTTAACTCGATGAGCGTCTATATTTCTTGCATCACTTTTCAGAAGCAGGATTTATTTTTCTCGGGACACATTCAAAAGCTATTTCAGTGAAATCTCACACCGCACTGATCTGAGGAAGGTCTGTGTTGCAACCATCAGACCCTCCCCTCCTTTCATCAGCTCCTCCACTGACATCCTTTCCCTCTGTAGGCTCATTTATCCCATTGGAGTGTAGCCTAGTGTAATTGACTCTAAAGTAGAGCTGAAATGGTTCACAGTAGCACCATAAATCCCAGCATTATTGCAGGAAAATGGCACAGTTCTTTTGTTTTGGCTTCTTTACTGCATTCATTTACATTGCATTTGGCTTAATGGCTTAATGTGAGCTCTCTTTAACTCTGAGGAATATTTTATACACAGTTGGCTATAAAATCTCTCTTTAGAACCTTGTAAGCTTTAGCCTTCGATGTTGTAAGATTATTGTATAACAGGGGCTGACATTTAGCTTTCCTGACTGTAGCATACATTATCTTTGCAAAGCCATTAGGGAACATTGCTCGTATCTGTAATATTATAATTAGCTGAGAATATTCAAATAATCCCTGTAATGCTGTAAAAAACATGCAAAGGTAAAGATTGCAGAAACAGCATAATCAAGGGGTCTTAAGCTAATTGCTGTCTGTTCTTGTTGGCTCTGTTATCACAAGGAGGTAAACACTGTACACTGATTCCTGTTTTAGATGTGTTTCCCATTATGTTGCAGGGGAAAGGGACCTTGATCCAAAGAGTTTGGATAACAGAAAACAGTATTAGGTAACAGAAAATTAAGTGTGAGGCTCTGAGAGAGAAAGAAGATAATCTCTATGGTGCTGTTGATTTCTGTAACCATACACACCACCTCTAGATCTTATTTTGCTCCACCTGAAGGGCGCACATGACTTGATTTCCATTAGAAAAACACCACATCGAATCCTTCCTTCAGCGGCATCCAATTTCCCCGCGGGTGGCTGTGCACACTAACAGGTTAATAGGTGCGGTGGTAACCCCGTGGTAAATTGTTGCTGTGCAGTGGTTAAGGGAGTAATCAAAGTGGCTGATTGCAGCCCACTCACCTGACCTGATCCCCAGGGGTCGCACCATCAAAGTGGCCGGTCACACCGCTTCTGCTGCTGCGGGGCCAGGCTAGCAGATGGCTAATTGAACCGGCTTTCAGGTGGGAGTTAGACGAAATGGAAGGGGAGATAAAGCAGAGTGAGGTATGGACAAAGGACAGAGGAAGGGAGGAATGAAAGCATGGATATTCGACAAGGAGCCGATTGTAAGAAACCAAACATGGCACCAAACTGTGAATCATGTTGTGAATAAGAGACCTGAATGCTTTTGAAGGTCGTTTCCAAAGCTCTGGAGTTGTAAAGCTTGTTTTTGGATAACAGGGAACCAGGGTTTTGTTGAATTAGTTTGTTTTATAACCCTGTATTTTTATATTATTGGCATTTATCTATTATTAGTGACTTCAAGGATAACAAGGTCACTTTATACAAGCAATACAAATACTGCCTGTAATAAATACAATTCTTAGCTGCCTTTCAATTTCTTAGACACTTTCCAATTTCACTATCATGGTATATTATTTATATTTTAAGTAGCAATTCTACACAAAATAACAATGTAAGACTGGTGATTCTAGATTTTCCACAAATCACACAATCCCACTTTGAATTGATGTGTAGATTACTATCCATCGATAGGAATATAGGTTCCTCTGTAGAAACGTCTTCAAAAAGCAAATTTGTTCACTAAGGATCAATAAAGGATCTTAGAAAATAGGAATCTTTGTTCTTCTTTGATTGGATTTCCCCCCCTAGAGGTAAGAAAGGAAGACAGGCAGCAAATTGGGGACCAATACAGAAAAAAAGTGAAGGGATTCAAAGTTTAGAAAGTAAAATAGAGGATACTTAAAAATATTATGTACAGAAGCAAAGAGTCAAGCTGACGGGTCGCTCAGTCAACATGACCCGCATCAACCTTTAGCAACACGGCAGCAAAACGCTGTTTGAATAACCACTGCTTTCCTTTCGCCCAACATGACCCCTGGACCGTGGGTCTGAATATTTATAGAGACAACATGCAGAGGAAGAAGCTCTGCTGCACATTATCCCAGTGAGAGAGGCATATGCTTTTTGCCTCTCAGTGCAATAAATGCTTTACAAAGCAGTTTTAAACGAATACAAAAAGAAATAATAATAATAATGCACCACATGCCATTTTTTTCCCCAGCGAGAGATCCACTTTCGCTGCTAGCTCAGGCCGGTCTGCCTCGCCCTGATTATCACAGCGGCTCTCATATTTCACCTTGACTGTCCGGTAATGGCTGCAGTGAAGTTGTTAATAAGTTTCAGTTTGAAGGACAAAAAGTCTCTGAAAAAAAGGCTGATTTGTAAAGAACTACCTGACACTTCTGCCAAATGTTTGACCTCCCCAGGTACTTATGATCACCATTTGATGGTTGATGGCAGGTTGTCTTAATAACTGTCCAAAGAGAATGTAAAGGATAAGTAACACACCGTAAAGCCAGCCAATGTTATACTAACACATGTCCCTGCTAGGGTCTGTGGAGTACATTTCACTATCAGAGTAAAGATTCTGTTTGCTTTCTGCCATTTGTTGTGACCACACAAACTGTCCGCCTGGCTACTCCACTGTGCATATGTGGATCCTCAAAGCGGACAGTATGAACAGAACTACAATTTTTTTGGGAGTCTAACCTATGCTTATGGAATGCAAGAGAGTTGCAAGCCTGCAATGTTGGAGTTATTCAGAAATTTCAAATGTGTCAATTGGGGTTCTGTAGGAGTGTTACGGCAAATCCCAAAGGTTGCCCTGATCTGTGATGTTTGGAGCCAATATATAACATATTTTAACGTGGCCCAAAACTTCTCTTGGTGCCCCTGGACAGGTAGTCAGCTTTGCAGAAACTCAAATGGCCAAGGTTTCAGACACAGGCAGATACTTAGTAAATTCTTGATCCCAGTAAGACACATCAAGTGTTCAGACAGGTGGTTGGTCAGATCAGCAGTCAGGCAGACAGACAAGCAGTCAGACCGGTAGGTGTGCTGCTGTGTAGGGAATACAAAATTAACATTCAGCCGGCGCTGTTACAGCCCTACAAAACACAGACAGCATGGCAGATTAGCCACTCTCCACTGACCAGAAGCTCCGGACGAGCCAACGGAGCCACAGAGAATGAACGGATCATTTAACAATAGTTTTGTCTTCCTGGAAATGGCTGGAGGGTGGAGAGAAGGGAGGGGTAAAACGACCAATATGGCTGCCAGAAAGACAACTGTGAGCACGGGAGGATTGAGCGTGCAAATGGTTTGTCTTGGTTAGGGACACATGATGATGAAATCGCCGTTGCTGTCCAGTGAGCTTCACAGTGAAAACCTTGAGCGTTGGCGAATGTACATGAAGAGCTATGAGGTGTGTTTTGCTTTTGGACGTGATCGCAATGCAAACGCAGGGCCGACTGCTCGGTTAAATTGACTGGAATGGTGCAGTTTCAGCCTCATTAGCTCATCGCTGCCCATTAATTCTATTAGATTCAGTGTTGTGATGCAGAGTTTCGGATGTGGACGTTATCTATGACCTTCTCTTCGACAACATTAGTCACCAGGCTTTCTTATTATAGATCACCTTTGTAGCTTTAGTGCAGGAGGCGGAGATGGTGACGGCTCAGTAAGAGCAGAACAGCAGGTTATTGTATATCATTTATTAAAAATTCAACATGACCTGTGGTTTCCCTGCATCGTGGGTGGAGAAATGGATATCTTTGTCTTTGAATCTGTGGTGTTTCTTTTGTGAAACCTGACTTGACACTTCGATTGCAGTATCATATATTGATACACATGAAATATGCATGAATATATTCTAACACCATGGTTTAACCACCAAAGACGTTGCAGTGGATGTTTCCGCAAAATCAGGCTCACACTGGAGATAGTTACACCACCTGCTCTTTGGCTCTTATTTCTAGTAGATATAACATTAATGTAAAATGGAAAGCATCCCTAATTCAAAACATCTTTCACCACAAAAGAGTTATTTTTGTTACTTATATAATTGCACCAGAAACTGTCCGGTTTACCGTCGCTAACTCTATTAGCAGAGTGACAAAACGTTAGCTTGCTAATGTAGGTCACCTGTTCAGAATGAGGAGCAAAAAAAACAACCACATCTGATCTGGAATTTCATCACAATGCTGCTTCATAATGCTACTACGTGTGGAAGAATATTTGACATTGAATAGAATTGGAATAAGGAGATATTCCTCAAATTGCAAATAACTATGTCTAGCGTTGATTTCGTTTTCAAAGCATGGATACTACTATCTCTGAGATGCAACTATTTACTCATGCCCACTTTACAAATAATATATTGATATTGCGTTTCCGCTGGCGCCAGTCAAACTGTGTTTTTGGTTTATTGCAGGTCTGTTGCAGCTGGTGCTAGTTCGTGTTTAGATGGTCATTTGAGAAACTCTACATTTGATGGTAAGGTTTCGGCATGTCCTGAGAGAGTTTTGCAAGTTTGAGCTCTAGATAGGACTGTTGTGTTGCTGCAGTGCAGATTTATATGCTAGTTTAAGTGCAGGCAAATGAAGTCATCAGTTAATGGAAACTAGCCTGTTGAGAAGGGCTCTTGTTTCAAAGGAACTAGACTGACAATCACCTGATGCAACCTGGACCAGTTTGGTAAGCTATCGTGTCAAACAAAATGGCATTTCAGTCAGACAAGGTTTGTATGTGGTGTAGTAGGAAAAGCACAGATGTTGCTAACTATCACTATTGATGTCACAGTCAGCTATGACTGTGTGACAAAATTGAATTCAGCCAAGATAATTGTGATTATTCACACCTTTTTTTTGTGTCCTGTGAAAAAAGGATAAGGTGCCATGGCACAGCAAAATGCTTCACTAGCTGTCTGTTGTTTTCTGTTCTTTGGATCTGCATAGTTAGCATAGACCCTTTTCAAATGTGTTCAAACTCTATTAGCTCCTCTAAATTCTCCTCACACAACTGCCTCTGCCAGGTTGTTTGTTAAGGTTTCCTGCCTGCTCACAGCCACTAAATGATAAAGAGAGATTTATTTCAACTCCTGCTCGGGTCAAAAGCCTTGTTTTGCTTCCGGATGCAGTTTAATAATGCCCATAACGAGGGCTGACTAATTAATATAAATTAAAATGGACCAAAGCGTACCTGCAAACTTGTCTTCATTAATAGTTAAGTGACTATATCATTTTTGCGCGGTACTTTTGCCAAAGGGCTCATACAATAAGCTCCGTGCAGGCGGCCGTCCTGTGAGTTATTTCATTGTTTTTGAGCATAATTAGCTTTTGATGAAGCTTCATGACGAGGGTGTAGACGCAGACAGGGAAGAGGAAGGGTAAAATAAAACTGCTCTAACAGGATTTCAGCCTCTGGGCTCGGTCCTGTTATTGTGGGGTCTGGAGGCTCCTCGTTGTGTATCAGGTTATATTAATTTTGAAAAGTGGTATCTCTTGCAGGGGAAGAGGGGGCCTCTCTTTGGTGCGCTCGCTGTGGTTTTCCCCTGAACCATTTTTCATCTAGGTGCTCCACTCCGTATTGATTAGGCATCATAAATTGTGAAAGAGTAGAGGGGCGATGGAGAGGCCTAAAAGCCACCCTAAATAGGTTAATGCTGGGTAGCGGGAGCCAGCAGGGAGTAGAGCTGCCTCATCTCGGAGTGGCTCATTTGAAGGCACTGCTGGGACCATGCATAATCCCCTTATGAAATTAACTAAACGTGCAAGGAGCTCTTTATCCTCGTCTGCCTTTGTTTCATACGAATACAGATGTGTGCACGCTGCTGCTGCCGCTGCAGAACGTCTAAGATTGGACGTTATCATCGGTTTGAAAAGGAAAAATGATGCATGGAGTTTTAGTTCTTCAACTCCATGAGTGATAATCACTCCTTTGTTCACTGATTCACACGTCCCCATGTCATAAAAGTGCTCTATATTCTGCAGTTATTTGAGATTTTGTGCCATCACTCATCTATTAAATGGGACACATTTCAAGTAGGCCTCTTGCAACAACTTTATGTTAAATGTTATAAAAATAAATAAACTAGTCTGTAGATCCAACAAGACACAGATTGTGTGCTCGGGGAAAGATACTAAACCTGAAATGGCTCCAGATAGCATGGCCACCTTGTATGGCAGCCTAGCTCTTTATAATTTAGCATGAATGCTGAAGGCTTGTATACAAAAGTACTTTGAGGGGTGGGAAAGAGTTGAAAAGGTTACTGGATATGCAGTCCATTTACCATGCAAATCTGCTCTTCACAAGGTTTGCTTAATGCTGAAACCCACTTGATCATACATTAGAGGAAGCTTATGTGTATTATTATAAGTCAGTCATGCTTCTTAACACTACACATATTTAAAGGCAGGTGTTGTGCCATGTGCAAAAACTTGCCCAAGAGTTGGAGAAATGATGCCAAATGAAGACTGTCAGAAGAAGAACTTCAGCAGTCGGGAGATTGAGTTACTGTCGAGTAAAGTTCAACAACCTGGGATTAGTACTGGCATTATATATGGGAACGTAGGCACAGTGTATACAGAACATCTCCTATAGATTGCCTCAACCTCAGGAGAGATGGAGAAGGAGAAGGTTGTCAAAATGTTATCATCCCCAGTCTGTGAAGAGAGGGTTTCTCCTATTTTGTTGGAGGAGGAAATCATTTCTGGCTTCATGAAAATCATGTGGAATTTATTTAGACAGGTTATTTTACAGGTGGGTACACTCCCTATCTTTCTTAAAGTTATTATGGACTGGATTATTACATTTCCTGCTGGGTTTAATGTTATTAAAGGTTATAAAATGATGGTATTGGTGGGTCTTCATACCAGCGTTAGCACAGGAGGATTGCAATAGGGGAAAATACATTAAAATAAACGCCATTAATATCAACTGATCACCTATTTTCTGCATCCTTTCCAAATAATATAAAGTATGCTGTTGAATAGATCAGTCGCTCAGAGTCAGGAAGTGAGCTGTGAGCGAAGCCGTAGATACATGTGTGTATGCTAACACACTCCCTCGTGTACTACAGTATATCTTCCCCGCTGAATATATGCTCACAGTCGTGTGTTCTGATCCCGCAGATACTGACGCCTTGAGATTAAAACCGCCTCTCTCCGCTCCCATTCATCACACCTGTCAGTGCTGTGATACTGTGGTGGTGCGCACAGAGAGATAAATGTCTGTGTTACCGTGTGTTTGTTTTGTACAGTACTTGGGAATATGTTTGCTGAATTTCCCACATTTTCTGCGAGTCCTCAACCTCATCACACGCATGGAAAAAAGGCGTTGAGGAGTTGGGAGTCATCTGTCTTTGTTCCACGCTGATGTCCTGTTATATATCAGAGGCAAAAGATGAATGCAGTTAATAGACTGTGACACAGCCATTAACCACAGCTGTAATGGAATCAAACAGCCATTCCTCTCCTCAGCATAGGCAGGCACAGGTAAATGTTTAAAGAGCAGTCGCTGTCCAGGCACCTGTCTCTTCACTGTCTTTTATCTCATCCCGTCCTCTTTTCTCTTGCATACGTGGCCACTTTTTCTCCCCACGTACCCATCCCATTCATCAGCCCCAACCTCCCCTCTCTCTCCGATGGTGTTTCAGTCGTCCTTGAACCTCCATCAGCCTCCTCACCAACATCAAAGCCTGCAGATAAAAGTGTCCAGTTGTCCATTTTCCTGCTGCTGCCAGACAGATCCTCTGATGTCTGCTTTTATCCGGTGTCTTGGGGATAAAATGTGACATCTCTCCCCCACATACCACCCCCCCACCCTCCCCCCCACACACACACCCTACCCCATCTGTAACCCCATTTGTTACTCCATGTATATTCCTGTATGAAATTACCGTATTGATCGGCGAAATTGTCGTTTATGGTCGAGATCTTGAGTTTCAGGAGGTAATGGAAGGCGTGTGATGCACCGGTGATGACGGAAAATCGTTGGAAATTGGAGAGCAGTCATATCTGCACGATGATATTATCCATGTACGGACAGTGCGGGGGGAATCATTGAAAGCATATGCGACAATTCCACTTTTTCCTGCATCATTATAGTTTAATGTGATTTTGACTGGATGTTGATCCCATAAGCCATTAGCATTAGCTCACTAGTTGCACAGTTATGGCAAAACACAGAGTTTCCTCTCCTTCGTTTACCATCTAAAGATTTAAACTCAGAAGTCACCATGTTTATTTAAGAGGACATATTCGGCTTATTTTCAGGCTCATATTTATTGTCTGTTCTGATTGGTCAACTGCTTAGCGATGTCCCGCCCCTTAGCCTATCATGTACAATGTGCTGGAGTGCGAGCAGATAGAAAAGCGAGTATTACACAGTGATGTCAAGGAGTAATGACTCCTTGACATCACTGTGTAATACTCGCCTTTTAGTCCTGTACGGGAAAAAGATGCACATTAGCTGCCTTTTTCCAAATGAACCAGCCGCACCTTGCCTCTAAATGAGATTGGTGACATGTTGCTTATTTCCTGTGCCTAATCCTCAATTATCTGATTTTTCTTGACAAAAGAGTCGTACTTGTTTTAGGCTTCTATGTAGAATGGAGTAGCACTGAGCGTGCCGACGTGCATACGGAGTAGCAGTGATGTAGGTTTGCATGTATGACCCATGCGTACTGATAGAGAAGAAGACAGGAACAACATTTTCCACCTGTTCCCTGTTTTCCGTACCTTCTCTCGCTCACACCAATCGATTTCTACCAAATTGTCATTTGCCAGACCTGCTTGCGTTCACATCTCTCCAATACAGCACAAAATCAATCCCGTCTCCTAAACATATCGACCTTACCTCTGTAATGAGATGTGCCTTCGACCTTTGACTTCTGCCTCGGCTCTTGTCAGCTCATTGATGACCTGAGGAATATTTTTCTAACTGATGTTGATATGCCTCGTATGGCTGTCACCTATGCTTGGTATAATAATAACCTCAGTTCGACTTTGTATGCAAGTCGTTACCATATGAGAAACAAAAAGTGCTGAAAACCTCAGATGTGTGTGTGACGCCTTTGGCCTTGAAGGACAGTTTCGGATGTCAGTGACTTGTGTAGCAGTTGATGAGATTTTTGTCATGGCTTGATAAGAAAATATAATCAGAAACGCTCTAAAGTTACGCTTTAAGAGCAAACAAAACTCCACAAGCAGAGATTTTAATCTTTGCATGCCAACAGGGACATATTTCAGAAATGATTAAGGGTGAATAAGCTCCATCCTGTCCAGCTGAAAACAATCACACAGTGAAATATGAATTCTGTCTGCTCGGTGTTTACCAGAGCTGTGTGTCTGCTCCCGACTAATCAGACTCACCTGTTCTGGGCCCCGTCTGGGACAGGACAAACTGAGCAGTGCATCATTACCTGGTCTGATTAGAGCTGGACGGCTGCAGACGGCCCCGCGGGACTGTGCACCTGCCTCACCTGCCAGGTTTAGAGGCATCATAACTTTCTCTCTGTCCGTCTCTCTCTTTCCTTTTGTTAAACTCCAAACTATTTCCAGAATCTATGGAAGCCCCAATAAGCAAATAATTAAAAGAAACCTCTGGTGATGCATTTTTTTTTTGTCTGTTCTAAATGAAATCTTTTCTGTTTTTGTAAATTGGATAGAGGATTTGGTAGGAAATACTGTTCTTGTCAAGGAAACAGTCTGGAGAAAAAGTTATCCCAGGTAAAGAAGAAAGAATCTTGCAAACATAATTAATTAAATGTTGCCAGTGAAACACGAAGAATGAAGTTTTTGCAGGAGAACTGTTTTCTAGTAAACTAAAATCTGTTTCTTTAAGGTGAGTTTAAAAATGTCCTTGAACTCGTGGTAATTATAAACGTCAGCCTCTTGTCAGCCAAATTACATCAGCAAAATTGGAAAAACTAAAAGGAATTCACCTCTAAAACCATGGATAAAAATTGGCAGATATTTTGTGAGGAAAACAATGAAGAAAGATTAACCTGTCACCATTTATTCACCTGGTCATACGTCATAAACAAAAAGGAGAAAACATTTTAGATCACACTCAATAGATCACCAGGATTGTTTCCCTCCCTTTCCTCTCGGGGCTTCCATACCTCTTTTTTTTTTTAATGTGAACATCCTACCAGGCAGAGCGGCTGCACTGTTAGCCCCGGAGTAAATCAAGCTCAACTTGTCCTTCCACCTACTGTCCCCCCATCAGTTGTTACGAGTCATTGCTCTCCGGAGCACAATCCAGCATTCTGGCTGCTTATGTGGCTGCCTGCTTGGTTGGGATTTAGTAGTCTTGTAAATGGTGTCATCCGTAGCACTCACACACACAACATATACACACACACATACACACTCAAGGCCTCTTGTGTCGGAGAGTCCTGTTAGTCAGACAGATGGAGAATTACAGCCCTGAAAACTCTGGTTTGCTCTCATTCTGCAAACAATCACTCGCACGAAAACACACGCTTCCTCTCGCACTCACAGGTGGAGCCAGAATAAGATGTTTTTGTGCACTTAAACACGGGGTTTGAAGGGTACAGGAATGCCCTTGAGTGAGATGCCACTTTATTAATAGGAATTAGCCCCTTTCCATTACTGCTTTTTCATATTTTATTCATTAAGGTGTTAATATTTACATCAGGTAAGTCAGCTGAGCCTCTATAATCCATGGCTTCTCTCTGCAGGGGCCGTTTTTTAAATTAGAGAACAACTGAGTATGCAGTCTGAAGTAGTGGGAAACGTTGGCACCACTGCAGTAGAAAGAACAAAAATGCAAAGTCGACACTTTTAGAGCAAAAAATAACCAACCGGTACGGTTATAAAAGTTTAAGAAGAAAGTGAGGCAGCGAAAAAACAACAGCTGCCTTTTCTAGAAAGGGCTGCTGGGAGAGGAACCTTCACCCAATGTGTACATGTATTAAATCATATTGTGAGTCTTTTAAAAAAAACCTGTAGCTTTGGTGCATACACACACACACACACACATAAGAGAGGAGACTTAATATAGAGAATGAACAGGACACGCACGCTCAGAAAGCAGCAGCGAGGCAGGCAGGCTCACCTCGCCTTGTACCCTGTGAATGAGATGTAAATGTGCCGCTCACCTTGCCGCCGCGAGATCCCGCTGTGATCAAAGAGCTTTTTTTTAGAGACATGACTCGTCTGCTCACTGTGAGAATCTGCTCTGAAGAATAGCACTGCAGGTGTAGACATTGGTACTTTAATTACATCACTCTTGTACTGTTTGTATTTTTTAATGTTCACAGTTGTTTGCAATTGAGCATTTCTTGTGTAGTGCATCTGTGAGTGAGTACGTGCATATGTTAGCAGGCTGAAGGGCGACTCCTGACTTCCAAATGTATCTGAAATAGGCAGGTAGATACATGATAGAGTGTGGAGGCTTGCCATGTAAACAGCAGGTGGCCGAGCCTCTGAGCCATGTAGCTGCTACTGCAAAAATAAAAAAGTCTTCTAAGAGATTGGGCGTGTTTGCCCCTGTGAGACACTGTAGATAACTAAGGGGGCCGACAAGGGCCAAACACTTACATTAGGAGAAACGTGCAGCACCCAAAAATATCCAAATGTGCCAGAAAACGTCCCCATCTTGACAACACATGTGCAGCGTTTACTTAAAGCGTTGCGTAAAACGAAACACTGCATATAAAAAATGCTGCAAGAAGCTCAAACACAACAGAAACTGGGACACTAAAAGTGACCGGACCAGACCACTTGTTGACAGTGGGGGGTTATAAAGGTGGCAAGGAATCAGTGTCACTGGAAACCTACCGAACTGGTTTTATCGTCTTATTTTAACGTGATCACATGATTCCTTCCAATATTATCGCAGATCTGCTGTAAGCTAGCTAGCTAACGTAGCTAACCTAGTCATTTCAAATATACTGACTCAACACCTACAATAATGAAACAGGTTAACTCTGCCAACAGTGACAGCTGGCCAACTTAAAAATCCATGAAAGTCAACAATCGTTCCAATTTCAGACGTGTGGATCACTTTTTAGTGTCCAAGTTTTTGTTGCATTTTGAGCTTCTTGCAGGGTTTTATATTAGCAGTGCTTTTAGTAAAGTGTTGATGTTTCCTCAGTCTGTTTTGGCACATTATTGTTTTTATATTTGCATGTTTTTTTAGCATGATTCTCCAAATGAACGTTATTTGGGCCGTTTCCCTCTGTCGGCCACCGTAGCTAGATCTCTTAAAACAACATTTTTATATTTGCAGTAGCGGCTACACTGCTCTGAAGCTCAACCACATGGCAAGCCTCCAGACCATATCATGTAGGTCTTTGTGTCAGCGTATTTTACAACATCTCAGGCTGCTCAACATGCTGCATCGTTTGCCCCTTTTACATACGCCGTAGCCAACCTTTGCGAATTCATTTGAGTGTGAAAGATTGTGTGAAAATACATCAGGGAGGCGATGGATATTAGCGACTTCATAAATGTTTTATGACACCGACACAACAGCAGTATGTGAAGCCCATGATTCAGAGGGAGCCCAGAGAGAGAGAGAGAGAGAGAGAGAGAGAGAGAGAGAGAGAGAGCCGCCACACAACTGAGGAAAGTCAAAAATGTTCAAGACCAGCAACTTTCAAGTCTATAAAAATTGATCTGTTTGTCATGAGAGGAGACCCATTTGGGATTTCTCAAGCATGAAATCTTCGTGAAATGGGTGTATCAATCAGAAAAACAGAGAGACAGAGATTGAAAGATGATAGAGGGAATGAGAGAGATGAGAAAATAGTGAGTGGAAGAGCCAGAGAGAGAGAGGGACGATAACGATTTAATTTAGTCATTGTTTCGGCTTTCCTAAATCCTTCCAGCCGTCTCTCTCTGAGCTGAGAGGGAGCGGAATATCGCTGCGCTGTCAGAGCAAATATGAAATGCAATTTGCTCCTGTTACATGTTCAGGTGCATGATATCGTGTATCTTTATGCTCCTAATAACATATGGCTGCTGTCAGATAAAGGCTTTGTTTTCTACCGTACAGCGTCTGTTTTGCAATCTTCAGCGTCCCGTAGGAGACACATTGTCAACATTTCCTTTGTGCGTTTGCTAAATAACTTCATCATGTTTCATATAGCGTATGACTCTCGCTACAACACATTTTCACATTATTCAACAAGCCCACATGAGTGTTGGTTTTGTAAAGTTAGAAATTTCGACGCCCCTCAGGAAGCAATCTCAGAACCCGTCGGCTATCGGTCTGAAGACGTTGATTGTTTCACGGTTTCCAGTTTAGATCAAAGATGCTGGTTGTTGTTCATAGTTAAATTGGCATTTCTAGATGACATTTTGGTTCATCTCTAAGACAATAATTTGAAAAGCATAATCAAGTGTTAGCCAATGGGTTCCAAGATTGCATTTATGGCCAGTTCTGCTCCTACAAGGTGAGCAATGGTGCAAGGTGAGAAATACAACGTCATATCCAGACTGACACGTTTATTTATTGGCACTTTGTTTTCGATATTAATATTATTATATAATAATATTAAGATTTCTAAATTTGATTTAAAATAATTGAATCAAAAATCAAGAGTTTTTTTGTGTTTTCTTCAACATCTTTTTTCTTCAGATTGATTAAAACGAATGACATATCCATAGTATTTACACTTATGGCTGTCCTTTCCCTCCGATAAATGAGGAATCTGCTGATCAAATGACAGGGAAGTAAATTAGGTATAGTAGAGGGTTCTTAGCCACCAAAACAGAAACAGATTTCTGAATGGTACGGATAACAAATTCATGTCCAATGCCCTACAAATTCAGCCTTCATATGCCTATATCTTTTTATGGAGATGCAGGAAGTGGAAGCAAGTTACCTAGTGTTTAATATCAACTTGTGCTGCACATTTTAGGTAATCAAGGTTTCTAAAGTTTGCGTTCTGCTCCTCAAACTCAGTATTTGTCCCATTTTATAAAAAATGATGAAAAGGTTCTCTCTTTAAAATGTCCAAATGTGATGATGGGTAACCACAAGACGTATACAACAGAGCACTTTACAAACTACTGTACGAGTGAGACTAAATTCCATTAAGGTTACTGAGAATCTAATGTGTTTTATATATTCTGGGTGAACAGACAGTCCTATTTGTGAGCAGAGTCACTTTCAGGGCAGAAAAGTTTCACAGCGACACCAGAAAAACATCTCAGGAAGCGCAGTATGACCGGTTGCTGCATCGCTCTAAAATGTCTCCATTAAGTCTGATTGTGTGACGAGTGGCAGCTAAAAGCCTCAAAATGCTTGTGGTCAGTGTTGCTCCTCCACCATACCATGAACTGAAATGAAGCATGATCCCCCCCCCCCCCACAACCCACCCACCACCATCACACACACCATCAGCACCTGCAGCTCTGCTTCTCTTCCTCCATTTGTCATCAGCCGGGGAGAACAGAGAGAGGGAGGAGAGAGAGTACCTGAAAATGAGTGTGGCGGTCGAGATATAATTGCTTTCTTGTCTTTTTCGGTTCCTTCCCAAAAGGAGAGGAGGCATAGCTGTGAGTGACTGGGGTTATCTTATCTGCTGAAGAAGCACATTAATGAATAGTGCATTAAAAGTTAGAGTCTGCGCTGCACAAAAAAAAAAAAACCACTACCCTGCAACTACGGTAATTTAAACCCCCCCACAATAGCCACTATGCAATTTTGAAAAATAAAGGCCCTCAGGCATTGTGCACCGAACTTCCTTTTATTCAAACAAAGCTGAGTAAAAAGTTATCTGTTGTTGCAGACTAATTGATTCATTTCACAGCTCTTTAGTTATTTCACAAGTGCACACTTTCCCCGGAGAAACACACGGCATGTAAGGAAATATATACACGGCTAAACACGGAGATTACAGTAAGCGAGAGAGGCAAATCATTCAAAACAGACTCGGTTGCAGTGTCGGGTCTGGGTAAAATAAATAAAAAGTAAAAAGCATGATTAAGAAGTCAGTGTGCTGGTGTAAAGTACATTTACTTAAGCACAATTTTGAGTTATAAGTACTTCACTTGAGTATTGTTTTGCTACCCCACCACAATTCAGAGGTACATATTGTACTTTTACTCGACTACATCTACTTGTTTCTTTGAAGATTTAGTTTAATGATATGAAATATAATCAACACTTATATAAGACCGTCGTTACGACACGTTAAACGCAGAGATGCATTATTAGTGAAATATATTACTTGAAAAATGGTACAATTAGAACTTTTACTTTTTGCACTTTAAGTATATTTTGATGCTAATACTTTTGTACTTTTCCTTGAGTAACATTTGATTTCAAGTACAAGATCTGAGTTCTTCTACAGTGGTACAGGAACTAGTCGGATGGCTCCCTCGACAAAAGAAACCAAACACTTACTGTAGCATGAACGCTTGTTTAATTAGCCTTATATGATAGGCTGCCCATCCATTACGTGGCTAATTGCCGTCCTATCAGACCAAATAAAACACGCCATCACACTCTGCAGTCTGCATCGTTGCGCCACATGATATAATTTCCCCCGGAATCATCTGGATGACCAAATGAGGAGTGACTGACTCCAGGGGGGGGCCGTGTGTGTGTGTGTGTGTGTGTGTGTGTGTGTGTGTGTGTGTGTGTGTGTGTGTGTGTGTGGTGTGTGTGTGTGTGTGTGTGTGTGTGTGTGTGTGTGTGTGTGTGTGTGTGTGTGTGTGTGTGTGTGTGTGTGTGTGTGTGTGTGTGTGTGTGTGTGTGTGTGTGTGTGTGTGTGTGTGTGTGTGTGTGTGTGTGTGGGTGGGTGTGAACACAGAGGGAATTCAGTGCTATAATTCAAACCTTTTGAGCTGGTTTGACAAAGAAGCCATATATAGCAACAGCTAGCAAGAGATGTTCATCACTCGAGGATTGGCTGTGTTTTCGGTGTGTGTGTGTGTATGTGTGTTCAACAGAAGACCACTCCCTTCTTCTCAGCTCCCTGTTGAGGAAAGTAGATTCAATATTCAAAAGCCTTATCGTCATATGCACAGTACAGTGTAGTTCTGGCAATGAGAGTCCCAGGCTCCTCCTTTTAAGATGTAAAACAATAAAAATAGTGCAAGAAGAAACCGAATATAAATAAAAAAGTGCAAGGATAATGTGCAGGAGACGTGAAATATATATAGAAGTAAAATAGAATAAGATGAGCTAACAATAGAGTGTAAAATGTAGGGCTGACCTCAAATAATCGATTAATCGTTGGTCGACCAAAAAAAATACTTGTCGACCAAATTCCATTGGTCGATTGGTCGCAGGGGAAAAAAGCCGCGTCTCGTCAAAGGGCTTCCGGGACTTTTAATTTGAAGGGCGTGACAAGAAAGACGTTAAACGGTTTTGATTTGTTTGACAAGGACAGCATCGACTTATTTGGCTATCATGTCTGGAAGGAGCTCTAAGATATGGGAGCATTTCGAAAAGGATAGAGATGACCCAAAGAGGGTTATATGCCAAATTTGCAGAAAAACATTTGCCTATCATTCGTCCACGACGAACATGATTTACCACCTCAAGAATGTAAGTAGCTTAGCCTACTAGCCTAGCTATCCTATGCGATGAAGTTAATGCAATTAGGCCTATTATAAATATATATAAATTATAAATAATACATTGAATTAATAAATAATGAATTAAGTACATTTAGTTTTGTCGCTAGTATTGGTAAGGCTAAATTATCCAGCTCACTGGTTAACTTATTATTTAAATCTCTACAGGCGCATCCACTTTATTGCAATCTAGCCCCCTCCACCTCCACGTCATCCTCATCATCCTCCTCATCCTCCTCATCATTAACGCAGCAGAAGCTCACAATGAAAGCCCCTCTGTCTGAAAAAAGGAAGAGAGACATAACTGACAAAATAGCTGACTTCATAGCGCTGGACATGCGACCTGTGAATATCGTCAGTGGTGAGGGATTTAAAGATCTAATTAATTGCCTCGAGCCCGGATACAGCCTGCCAAAACGTGAAACAGTGATGCACGCGATTACAAACAAATACAGCACAATAAAACAAACACTCCAGGGCAAGATCGATAACTGCAAAGCACTCAGCTTCACAACAGATGCATGGACATCTAACCAGATGGAAAGTTACATGACGGTCACAGCGCATTTTATTTCGGATAACTGGCAACTGCATTCATTCGTGCTGGAAACGAAAGAGTTGGGAGTGAGCCACACAGCTGTCAACATAGCAGAGCGACTCAGCGAAGTCATGGCAGACTTTAAAATCCCCGCGGAAAAAAGGGTCGCTCTTGTACATGACAATGCCGCGAACATGGTGCTGTGCGCCCATCAGTTAGCGCGTAACCCGTCCTGGGGTAACGTCCAAGGAGTTCGTTGCGCAGGGCACACTTTGCAGCTGTGCATCAATGCGGCTCTTAAAAAAGATCCCATTTGCCGTGTCATAGCAGCTGCCAGACGTCTTGTTGGACATTTTAAGAAAAGTGCCAAGGCTACAGCGGCTCTCACTGAAAAACAAACACAACAGAACGTGGTTGAACACAAACTCATCCAGGATGTCTCCACGAGATGGAACTCCACTCACTGCATGTTGGAGCGCCTTCTGGAACAGAGGTGGCCGGTCACCGCTGTACTTTCCGACCCCGTTAGCGTTACCACACACAGATCTGACCGCGATTTGGATCTCACCACGGTCCAATGGAGGATAACAGAAGACATAGTGTCGGTGTTGAAGCCGATGGTCACACTTACAGAGTTGCTTTCACAAGATCTTAATGCATCTCTCTCTGCCACGCTGCCCATGCTCATAAACATGAAAAGACGTCACCTGTTGCTGCGCGAGGATGACAGCGCGGCCGTGACAGCACTGAAGAAAACACTTGGTGAGGAAATTGACAAGAGGTGGGAGCTAAACAAGGAGCTGCAGTCCAGCATTTACATCAAAGCTGCTGTCTTGGACCCACGCTTTAAAAGCTTATCGTTTATGGAGGAAGAGAAACGCAACCAGGCATACACTACGGTGTTGGATTTAGCTGAGAGTCTATCTCCAGCAGAAGAGCCTGCCCAGACACAGCACGCCAGTGGGGACGACAACGAACCCGGGCCTGTACCACAGAAGAAAACAAAAAAGAATGAAAAGCAGGACGAAATATCCATGCTGATGGGTACAGATGAGGAGCTGCAGACAGAAGAACAGAACAATGAAATGAAATGGTACTTGGAGGATAAAACAAAAGTTGAGTCGGGACCGCTAGCATGGTGGCAAAAAAACGAGGAGCGTTACCCGAAGCTGGCCAGAGCAGCCATGCGTATTCACTCCATCCCATCCACGTCCACACCATCGGAGCGCATCTTCTCTAAGGCCGGCTTCATTGTTAGCAAGACGCGGAGTTCACTTCTCCCTGACAATGTGGACAAATTGGTCTTCCTTTCTCACAATTTGAGAAAACTCAGAGCCGAGGACAAATCACTGTGAGCTTCAGGTTTTTTATGCAAGTCTACCTCGTTGGTCTGTTAATCTGCACTGTCTGTTTCAAATTAGGCCTATTTATTAGTTTAGGGCTATTCATGTTTGCCTATTTTACAGCAATCATATTTTTTTTCGTTATGTACATTTCCAAAAGAAACGAAAATAATAATATGTTTTTTTTTTTAATTAGTTTAAGGCTGTATTATTATTTTTGGTTTTGTTGAATTGTTGCATCATCATTCAGTACGTGTGTGGCGCCTGTTTAAAATAAATAATCAGAATGTTCAAACTCCGTCTGTCTTTCTGCGAACGTCGGGTTTTTTTCTCACTCTCCGACTGAGAGAAGAACTTGTGTAGGCTATAGGCCTAGTGTTTAGATGAACCAGGAAACATTTTGTTAGTAGTCACACAAGGTTACTCCCGGCGTTAGTGGTAAATGTGAATAGATGCGGTAGCCGGGCATTAAAGGTAAAACTTCACAGATGTGTATCCCGGTCAAAATTGTAAAAAAAAAAAAAAAAAAAAAAAAAAAAAAATTGGGGGGGGGGGGGGGGGGGGGGGGGCGATTAGTCGATTAGTCGGAGTAAATGACGACCACTGGTCGACCAACAAAATCCTTGGTCGGGGACAGCCCTAGTAAAATGAAATACTGTACAGGCAACACACCACTACAGATGAATGCTATGGAGTCGTGTAGGCTAATCTGAACACACTCTCACACACACTGCAGCCAGCGTTACAGCTCCTACAGAAGAACTGCGCCTTTCTGTTCATTTACCCTCATGTAGACACAATCCAAAGTGTGCCGTGAACAGCTTACTTAGCCAAAGAAAAAAAATGTCCTCCTCCTTTAGCCCTGCAGTCATTCACTCCCCTATTTGCTCCCCTAAGGGGCTCGCCGGCACAGTGTATTCTCCTGATGAAATTGAAGGGAGAAAAACCCGACTAGGAGTAGATTTTCACATCGGCCGGCCCATGTGAAGTAGAAGAGACTGTCATTATGCTGTTCAGTGGAGCAGCAATATCTCTAGCTGCTCGGGGACATTGGGAGCCTGAGCGTAGCCGACCTGCCCTCCTGCCTGTCTGCCTGCCTGCACGTCTACCTGTCTGTCTGGGTGCATGTGCGCCTCTCTGCTTGTCAGATTATCCGTTTGTCTCTGAGTCATTCCCCTTTTGTGTAGTTGTGGGTTTACCTGTGGTGTGTAGCATGTGTGTGTTCCCCAGGGATTGAACTCTGGGACAGATAATGGGAGCTTCTCCGGTAGATTACTGGGCCTTGTTCTGTCCCCATCAGCCCCTCTCCTCCTCCATCCCGTCTCCTGTTTTAAACCCGTACGGTAAGGTTGTCGAAGCAATTAAACTGCCTCCTTCTCCTCCTTTATTTTTATTTTTCCCCCATCTTGCTCCTCCTCTTCTGCTTCCTTTATCCAAGTACTGAAATATTGAAGGGTGTATAAAATGGCAAAGGTTTCAGGAAAGTAGATATTGGACGTCAGCCACATCATCCTCCTTTCCCCAGTTCCTTCCTTATCATACCTCACTCTCTCCCCTATCAGTCTATCTGTCCTATCCTTTATGTAAGACCTTGACACTGTCCTCATAGAGAGAGCTGCAGCTCACTCCAAGACAAATACAGATCCTGTCCTGTCCAGAGATGCATTCTGTGGTTAAAGACTCACTGCTTAGGTTATTAATGACCATTTATTGAGTTTAATGTCTGTTGATGTGACGGATCCTGCTTTGGATAATTCCATTGGTATAAGCTAGCACTCCTACAAGCAAAATGAGCTAAAAAGGATATCATACAAGTGTACTCGGTTAGCAATCAACTAGCGAAAGTAGTTCATAATATAGCATTGTAAGAGCCAGGTTTTTTGTTTCAAGAGGTGGTGGAGACCAAAAAGGAGAGTGAATTTCACACTTATATTAATTAGGTGGCCAGAAACACAGCTCCCAAGTCTCCCAATTTGCTTTAAACCTGCATTCTTTCAATAGCTAATAGGAGGAGACTTCACTAGTTGCAAAGAGATGTCAGATTATATAGAAGTCTATGAGAAGATTACCCTACTTCCCACTTGATTTATTACCTCAGGCGTCAATCCGTAGTTTTAAGTGTTCATGAATATAGCATGATGTTCCTTTTGTAAATTATGGTTCCATTTAACGTAAAATAGTCGATAAAGAAGGGTAAACGTTAACTTGTGATTGACAGGTTGCTCCCATGGCATTGTCTGGCTGATTTCACGAGTTGCTCGCTAGGTTTACGTGATGCTGCACATGTCCACTTCTTTATACAGTTTATGGTCTGTGCATCAAATATGGAGTTTGTTAGCTTAGCTTAGCATAAAGACTGGAAGTAGACGGCAGCATGGTTTTTTTCCAATGTTCAAAATGTCGTATTTTAAGGTTTATTTCATCGCTAACCCAAACATACTGAGTTAAATAGTCACTATAACTAAAATATATTTACATGAAATAACACTGGCTCCTCCTGAATGCACTTCACTCTGAGCAGTGTTACATGTCTCCGGTACAAGCTGACGGGTCTGTCAATCAATCAATAAAGCTATCAGTTGCTGAAGAAATAAACACCTGCATAAATTAAATGACATACAACGCAAATGTATACAGAATTGAGCAAAAATAATACCAATGTCAGGACAAATAATTTGATTAAATGGTGCATCAACAAATCAATCATCCTAAAGAGGAGGTATTAACCGTTCTGATCCCTAAAAAGCAAAGGCCGTGGATAATCTGATTATATAAGATCCCTCATCCCGACCTGTCAATTTAATTTACTGTATATTAGAAACACTTAGTGGAATGAGGATTAACTAATGAAACTTAAATTATGTAAAATCTGCGCCCGCGGCCTTCACAAAGTCAATTGTTTATCCACCGGGGCTGAGATTACATTAAACGGATGATGTGGTTTGAACACAGCTAATGGAGGTACTTTTTAGTTGGATTAAAAAAAAACAGCCTTTATTAAAACAGCCTTTAATTCTTAGGAAGCTTTTTAGTTTTTAAAAAACCTCCAACCCCTGTGCTAATCCTGGCCCGGTGCTCCTCATCTTGACATTCAATGAAATCAGACCTGGCACCTTCAGCCCAACATTATTAGCAAATGCACAAAAAACTCTGCCTCTGCCTGCTGGGTCTGTCCCTCCCTCCGTCTTACTCTCACTCAACGCACCAGCGCCACAATTTCCTCTGACAGCGTTTTACATTCTATCCCCTGTGTGTGTGTGTGTGTGTGTGTGTGTGTGTGTGTGGCGGACAGTCTGAGTGTCATGCGTGCTCTTTGGCTAATTGCAGCTATTAGGCCTCCAGGGACCGTCTCAGAGTGTAGCGTGGTTAATGAGGAGAGCACAGCGAGATAAATGGGACATTGTATATCTCATGTTTGAACAATGATGGAGTGACGGTGTGCAGTCGAGGGCCCGGTTGGAGCGGATGTGTTTCTCGTGACCCTCGTCCTCAGGGCACCCGAAGAGGTGTCACTTAGCCGTCTATGAATGCCAATAATTAAGGATATTATTACATTTCCTGGCCACTGATTAGATCTTTGTCCTTTGTCAGAGGCTAGTTTTTTTCTCACTGTGGTAACCATGTCCTGCAAAGTTTATCTGTATAGCCCAATATCACGAAGTCTCAGCGGGCTTTACAGATTAATAAACATAGATGACAGGGTCAAATATAATTGAATTTACAAGAAAATTATAAAAGATATGATAGAACTTGAAATACAAATAAAATAGATAAAATAAAACAACATAAAAATACAACAAAAAGAATAAAGTAAAATACCATGAAATGTATTACTGAGGAGGACAAACCGGCTTTATTAAAAAGGAAAGTCTTCAAGACACTCTTAACATTTTGGACACTATCTGCCTCCCGAATAAGAGCAGGAAGCTTATATATAGCTTGACACTTTCCACTTTTTCATATGGTTTCAGACGCCATGAGCTGTATATTTCTGAAACTACAGGTGAGTGAGCAGTCCTTCAATTAATGATGACATATTCTCCCTGTCGTGGAAAGAAAATGCTCCTTTTCAGGCAGTGAAATAATAGCTCTTTTCTCATTTTACCTTGAGTTCAAGGTAGTTTGAGTCTATTTAGTGAATGAATAATAAGGATAATAATAACAATGAGTGAAACCCTGGATTTCTCATCTCATAAAGTGGCATATGATCCTTCAGTTTAAGTGAAAAGCTGCTGTACAAAACACTCAAGGTTTCCACCCAGAAGTAGCATCACCCGATGAGTAAGTGTGTTTTATTTATTGTTGGACTGATGCTGCCTGGGAAAAATGAAAGAGTGACCTTTAGTATTTCTCCCAGGAAATGAATGTTCTCTGTGATCGAATTATCCCGATGCTCGCTGTGTGAACACGTGGTAGACTATGCGAAGGTGCAGTGTGTTGGTGGGGTGCAGGCGTTGACATGTGTAGGACTAACAAGCAGAGAAAGCGGCGGTTGCTGGATGTACAGTCGAGCCCTCGGGTGCTGTCTTCTGCTTTAAATCAATGACTCCCAGTGCCAGTTTGGTAACCTGACGACATGCGCACCTGACCTTCTTTATACAACATCCAAACACGGTTTGTAAATGCAGTAAGAGCACACAACTACAGTATATAGACCTACTGTATTATCTCTGTGTTTAGCTTAAGGGAAAACATGTGAAAGTTTGACCAATGTAGAGATTTTGGCGTGAGATAATACAACAAATCTTTTCAAACGCTGGTAAACAGTTTTGGAAAATTGTGGTTAGTATGACACCTCTAAAAGGACGTTTCTCAGCAAGTTTCAGCTGTATGTTTTAACATTTTACTACATTATCAACCCCGAGTGATTTAAGACAACGTCGCCTTTACACCATTCAGAATTTAGAACTACGAGGGACAGTAGTCCGGCATTTTACTCGCACAAGCCTTTGGACCTTTTCAACCTTTGAGTGCTTTAATCTTAGCCCTCCATGTGTCAAAATCTGCGATTTACATCAGGGATCTTCGCCTCTTGCCTGATTTTGCACCACAAGACTTACAGCTCTGCAAGAAGATGTGTGTGGTGTGAGTAGATGGAGCAGAAGTAGGATTATACTTATTGAACCGTGTGAGAATAAATCAATATATTGAAACAGAACTTTAAGCGGCATAATTCACTGTTTCCGGACGGGCCAGACCTCGAACTTTCAGTAGTACCAGATGTAATTGTTTTTAGCCTCAGGTAGCATGTAGCTAATGGAATATGGAGTATGTGAGTATAACAAGAATGACGCGTGGATATAGGCTACATCCTAAACACACCGTCTCCAACTCCTACTCATTGACGCTCCGACATCATGTATTATTGTGTGTTTAATCATGTAACATTCCCAACAAATATTGTGTTACAAGGATATCATAAGAGACGTGATATGGTCACGTTACAAGAGAGCGACAGAAGAAGATGACGAAGTCAGATGTGCCGAAGACCCGCCCCGTCGCCTCTAACCAGTAAGAGAAGACGTGACGGAAGGAAACAACTTGAAAAGTTTTAGATCACCCCTTCTTCCTACGACGCTTTACAGCTAACCAGTCCTAAGGGGACTGTGGACCAGTTAAATAAGAGAAGATCTCGGCCGAGTGTCTTTTGTCAAGTTATCATATCATTGTGTTCATAAATCCTGTTAAATTTAGATGAGAAGCTTCTTGGATTCTTTTAGACCATCCTACTGTAATATTTAGAACCCGTACAACCGGTCTTGATTTTATTTTCCGGCTGATCCCATTGCAAGATAATCTGTAGTATGAACTATTTTCAGTGCTTGTGAACACTAATATTGCACTCTGAACTAACAGGGCCAACATTGTCTCTGTGTACCCAAAAGAAAAAACGTGAGAAATGCAATAGGGAACACCATAACAGAAAAATACATGAAATTACTTTCTGGGCAATTTTACAACAAGTGGATTCATGGATAAGTGGAGATAAGAGTGAGGATAAAAGACTACCTTGTATTTCCAGGTAGCAGAAAAGGTGCGTCTTTCCTCGCACTACCTCGTCGATTCCCGTCAGCGCAGTGTTTGCCATTAGCGAGACGGGATAAAATGAGAGCTTGTTGTCTAAACGAGGCGATGTGTCTTTTAATCTGAGACTCGCTATGGCTCTCACAACCTGTTAGGTGAATCATGGCAGCACATGCAGACACCAACGGCAGGACACATTCTGCCCCGAGATATGTGACTTAAATATTTGTATTGACACCTTTAGCGTATGCGCTTCCAAAATAAACGTTATAAATATGCTTAAATATGTGGGAAACGAATGACTCTGCTGGGACCGATCGGCTGTAATTTTAACAGCGTGCGGTGGCTGCTCTCAGGGATGATAGCCACATGTTAGAGGAGCCATTCATCCCTGTTTCTATCGTCAGTCATAATGAAGTTATACTCTTCATTGTAACCGTGGAGATTGAGAAACATCAAAGATCTGTCCTTCTCAACTCCAGATGAATATATGCAGTCCTTCCCTCTCAATCTCCTCCTTTTCTCTGTTGGCACTCCCTCTCTGTTCTGCTTCTCTTTAAGGCTTAAATCGTTCTCTTGCTTGCTGATGCTTTTTTTTCATCTCCATTTGGGATTTCTTGAACAAATCCCTCTTTCCCATCGAGCACCACCTTCTTCTGTCTCTCTTTTCGAGACGGAATCAATACCTGGACATCACGGGAGGTGAAAAAACCAACCGCTGGCAGCAACAGACAGACTATTTGTTTCTCTTAATTTAACTAAGAGGTGATTGGCCTGGGATTTTTCATCCTCTGGACAAACAAACCGATCCGTTTAAAGGCTGGTTTGACAGGCGGGTCTGCTGTTGATCAAAAGGCCTCATTTACATTTCAATCTGCCGCTGCCCAGATAAGACGGCGACGGCCATTTTGAGATGGCCGCCGTCTGTCAGATGTGCCGGGCGTCTAATAATGACGGTGATATTTCATGTATGCTATCACCATCTCCATGCGTCTATCTTTCACATAACAGACGCCAAAGTTAATGTGTCCACCTTGCATTTTAATAAAAACATCGCATACTGCAGGACTTGAGATTTCTTTGCAAATTTTAGAAGATAAATTGAGCAATCACTGCTTTGAGGCTGAGGTGGAAATTGACCTAAAAAGAGGATCAATAATCCACATCCTGACAGTAAACCGTAGGATGTACTTTCTTAGTGATATAGCATTTTTTAAATGTCGCTTTTACTATAATATCTCTATTTCTCATGTGAATGTGATTCCTGATTTATGTATGAAGATGGCAGTGTACATGACACACATAGCCCTTTCAAAAGACCACTTCTATTTCATCCCATAACAGCCTGTTCAAACACAGCACGTGACTGTGCTATCGAGTCTTTTCCCCTTTCAGCACCAGATCAAGCGCCAGTAATTGCGAGGAAAAAGAGGAGGCATGTGAAAAATGGCAAAGAGAGAGGGGGTGGGATTATGAGCAGAGGAGAGGAAAAAGGGAAGGAAATGTGTCTAATTTTCTCTAAAGTTAAAGGAACAACAACAAGGTAAATCAACTCCAGATGCACCTAATGTTCTTAAACATTCAAATCTGCTCAGGTGTCATAAATTAAGTGAATGCTGTCTGATCATAAATTGAAAGTGTGTTGAGGACTCTTTATTTTAACCATAGGTAACAACCCATTAACATTATTGAAAGGCAGGTGTAGTGCCGTGTGCAAATACTCTGAAACCTGCCGAAGAATTGGAGAGATGACACCGGGAAAAAAAGACTGTAAGAAGAAGAAAAAATCAAGATGCTGTTCAGCAAAAATCAACAATGCACATGTGATTTCTGAGACCATCAGTAGTGATGTTGGACGAAAATCAAGAAGCATCAGAGCAGTATTGCTTTCCGATGCTTTTTGATTTTCTGAAAGGCATACAGTACATGTACTATCATCCTCCAAGGGTTGTTTGGTCTTCTTAAGGTTTCTTAAAGGGAAAACAAAAGGTTTTTCTCCATATCTTGGCAAGAGTGCTCTCAATCACTCGTAAAATGTAAAAAAATGATTAGGGTAGATTTTGGTCCACAATAAGTATAAATCATGCTAAGAAACAAAAATAGGATGTGAGTAAGGCCTGAAACCAAAACCTCTTATTGCGTTGGACTGGACTTCCAACAACCCAGCCCTGTGAGTAATAATCATATGATTTCACCATGATATCTCTGTCTTTGCTCATGTGACTGCATGCCTGCTGTTCAGCTAAAATAAACAAGACTCTGACACACAATAAGAGCATGAAGACAGGGCTGCAGATTTAAAGGCTGCAGCTCAACTCGTCCAACCAGTCAGTGTTCACTTCCTGCTACACAGCAACAACCAGGGAGAAAATGAGAACAACGTTATACAATCTGGCATATGGGTTAGTTAACTGGACTTTAAAGGGACAAGAAGTGAGACTTTTCACTGCCCCTTAGAACAAAATGACCTGATCTAATAAGGGTTGTTGCTCAATACCAGTGACTCAATCATTTGCTCAACCACGGAGGCTGAAAAGTATTTTTGTCCAGCCAAAAACTCCTGTCTTTTATTCCATGTTGTTGAAATACCTTGCGGTGTTTGTCTGAAGGAATAAGTGACTCAGAGCCCACGTTAACTCGCTAATATAGTGTATGTCATACTCTTTTATGGGCTAAAAGAACAATAGAGATCCAATAATTACAAGAGGCTGAACCATTATAAGCCTTTAGACCAATTTTGCCGTCCTTTCTACAATAAATGACGTCCATACCGTGAGGATTAGGGATTGTTCTTCTTTAAATACCTTGTTGTACTCATTATTCTGCTGGGAAAAGCATTGCTTTGTCATGCCAGGTGTATTTTCTCCGCACCTAAGTATGCTGTTTGGATGAGCGGCCCTCTATAAATCCCTGCAGGCCTCGGCACGACTCAAATAAATGTTGATCAGCGGCATTCATATGATCAAAGATGTTTCGTGAAGACACTTTTATTGGTTTAGTTTGGATGGTTGAAGTTCAACATCTAGCTCTAACCAAACCCCGGGAAACACATCAAACCTAGAATTGGTCTTGATTGCCCCCCCCTCACAACACAATCAGTCCAATCAGACCGGTTTGCAGCAGGAAAGCATTTAGAGTTTTTATTCTTTACTTGAATCATAGGAGCTTCTGTAACCAGCATCCAGGGTTTAGTAAGAAGAAGTCTAAGCTATTACATTTATTCAATATCACAAATTTTCGAGTGTGTGTGTGTGTGTGTCTGTGGGGCTCACAAGCACACACAGCTCTTTTGTTGCCTTCTAAGATTGCATCTGTTGATCATACGGCTAAATTCGGGAGACAGATTGTGCAAGATGCTGAGGAATCAACACATTTTTCAACTTGTGAGTTTTTATTGATCTCTGCAGGGATGCTAAAGGCTGTTTTTTGGTAAACTGCACGCTGAGTGTTCATGTACATATCAGCAATTACTTTTTACTCCAACCATCTCTATGAAAGTTGCCTTGAAACTACTCCAACTCTTCCACACACCACATGCTTTCTTGGTGTAGAACTCCAAAACGACATACACCATTTTTTCATCTTCAAGAAAGTAAATTTCTGGTTTAAAAAAAGCAACCTTGTGGTCTATTACTTCCCAGTACTACAAACCTATATTGAAGTATTAGTAGATGTTGTTTGTGTTGACGTGAACACATTATGTCCATTGAAAGTCAGTAGAAATCTGTGCAGAGGGAAGGACAATGAGGGTCATTGATTAAACCAAACAAAGGAAAATGTCAGGAATTGGACCCAGGTGCAGTTAAAAAAAGAAATGACTATATAGCTTCTGTATCAGCTTTATTTACAAAAAGCTGATACAGAAGGAAACCAAGAAGAACTAAATATCCACAAACCGGGGAGAACGAGGAAGGATCACTGGAAAACGTCCAGGAACCAACACAATGCATTGTATGTCTCAATACAAGACACGGCTGGAGAGGGGAAGTGAAACACAATCACACAATCAGGCACTGTGAGGGAAAACACAGGAAGTCAAGACACAAGAAGAACGGAATTTCAAAATAAAACAGGAAACTAAAAACACCAAAACTAAAATCATGACAGAATTTCACCTAGCTCTTTGTGTCCCTTAAAACCTTTATTGACTTGAAGGTACTTCTGAGAGTCAAATAACCCGATGAACATACTTATTTTAAGCCCAAACATGATGTTTCATTCCCTCACAAAGTAGTTTAGATGCCTAAACAAAATCAAGTCGTTTATTTGTGATTCTACGGTAAACATGTATTCTGGTAGAACAATAAGTCCCTTAAAGCGTGATGGAGAATGCAGTTTAGCTGTTTGCGAACTTCCTTTTGTAAGGGAGGCATGGTTTGTTAACAGAAACTTAGTCTTGATTTAAAGTTGTTGTGTTTGGGTTTGTGTATTTAAGGGGTGAAAAGAGTTGTGTGTTTGTGGAAGTGATTGGATGCATCAACTAACTCAGCTCCTGTCCGTCCTGTTTTCCCTATCAATCCCACTTTGGATACTGCAGCAGCCCTCCAGATATTTCCTCTGTCCGGGGATCAATACTTGGATTGAGTGATTGAAGACTACTAATTCAATTTACCTTTTTCCTTCCATTTGCCCTCGATCTATTCAGAGGTCCTCGAATTGTTTACCCTTGCTTTCTTTAATTTAAATGGGTTAAATAACAGATAGAAAAAGAGGGTATAAGTGTCTTTGGCCTGATTGTGATCACTGGCCTCAGAGTACATCCATGCTTGGTTTGAATTTGTCATTGTACACAGACTCGGCTTTTCAGTGGTATCCATTTAGGTGAGTGCTGTTACAAATCAGCTGGCTTTCCACCGTATTTACCTTGGCACAGCATCCATTTCTCTGAGATATGCCGGACGCTGTAGGCACTTCCTTTGAACTCAAGGCTCTTTGAAAGTCTGGGCCACGGAACACAACAGAGCCCTGAATCTATTATGTTCAACAAACAAGAAGCAAATGTGCGCCGTGCCGAGTAGCGTTTCATACTACAAGTGATCGCTGGAGTCCGTATCTGCGTCGATGGAGCGCAAAAAAGCTTGGCAGCCATTGTTGTGTGCTATTTAGACGGATTCACAATCACCAAAACAGTCAGAGAGACCTTGGGCTCCGTAGAAACGTTGTTGGACTACTTGGCATTCAAGAGAAGACCCTGAATGCACCACTTCAAGAGCCACCATTGTTGAAACCCTGTCATAATCTTCGACCTTTTAGTGTTCCGCGTGCGTCTCGGTGGTGGTGAACCTTTGACGGTAGAAAATGAGATGCAGCGGGAAGCCTGAGAGAAAGCCTTTTACCGGTTTAAGATCAGCCACAGGTATTAAGCTGCTCTACGTGCCCAACAAAACCCTGGCAAAAAGCCCAGGCAGGTGGGAGCTCAGACAACAGGATATCAGATCACTGAGATACACCGTAATCTGGAGAAAACAGAAAACCAAGGCTTGTGTTGCTATTTGATGTCAGAAAAAGGGATCATGAGATGCTGATACCCCATTCATATTTTCTGATTTGTCCTCCTTCATGTTCCAATTATAATGTGTATCTCAGCTTCATCCGACTGCTCCTTTTAATCCCACCTCCATCCCCTCCCTTGTACCTCTCTGATTCTCACATATTTTATCCCTGTAAAACCCAAATATAGAAAATCTTTCTTTTTGACCTTTCAGATGTTGTTGCAGGAAGCTTCTGGTGCAGAAATGAAAGTGTTTTGACATTTCTTATGTTTTTGTAAGGTTTTATGGAGATGTTGTAATATTGCAATGTAAAATAAAATAAATCTAAATAAAATGTGATTCATGTATTCCACAATAACCAATTATGTACATGTTCTAGACCTGTACTTCTCAACTGTTGGGTCGCAACCCAAAAGTGGGTTGCAGCCCCATTTTGAGTGGGTCGCAGATATGCAAGTGGAAAAAAAAAGTTGAGAAAAAAAAAAGAATTACGGAAAAAAGTTCAACTTTTATTTTGAAGGCCAATGATGCGCGTGCAGTAGCCGTTTCATTAGAAATGTCGGAAAACCAGAAACGGTTTTGAAAACTGCTGTCACGTAGTGATCCAGGATTGGCTCCAAGTCTGTCTTTTTATTTAATACAAAAATATGTGCTCTCTCTCTCTCTATATACAGTATATATATATCTATATATATATATATATCTATATCTATGAAAAAATAAAGAGAGCACTCCAAATTCTTCTTAATTCTTTATTTCTACATGTATGGCAGCCATTCCAGTGTCTGTTGAATTCCAACACAGAGAACAAGTTTTGAACCACTGCAGTAATATATATATATGGTTCAAAACTTTGGGTCTTGATTTATTGACTAAGGAAAAAGTGGGTCCTGGGGCTTGACCAGTTGAGAACCAGTGTTCTAGACATTGTAATAATCACAAAAAATGACCTATTTCACTTACTTGAATCCGACAAATCCAATAAAACAAAGAGATGTTGCTTGGTTTTGAGATTTGGAAGTTGTGTGAGTCTATGGCCAGAGGACGGGACCAATAAACACATTTATTACCCAATAGCTTGTGAGGCTGAACAAAAGGACCTTTTTGACTCTGTAAATGTAGTCTTTAAAAAAACAAACATTCACTGACTGTTTTAGGATAACTCAAAGTGATGCTGTAAAATTACAACCGGGGGGGCCTTACAGGGTTAAGAGTGTTTTCCCTGGGAAACCACTGGAAGGTGTCAGGAAACAAATCCTCTGCCTTCTTCTTTCTCCTCTGACGTTTCGCACACGTCATATTCTTAATGCAATCATGACCGGCCACCTGCCCAATCCACACAACAGCGCTTTTGTCTCTACCCACAAAGACACAGGGCCTCTGTTTTAAGAAGGACTGGAATGGAGAAATGAAATGAAAGAATGACAGATGGGAAGGAAAGCAATGTGACAGAAACGGGTTTGAGTCGCTTTTTTGTTTGACCAAAAGTTATTCTGTTAAAACACGTTTACTAATTCACCAGTTTTAATTTCAAAGCTCTCCTGTTGTCATTTGAAAACCCTACTCATGTTTTAAATTCAATCAAAGGATTACACGGTTCTTTATAGTTTTTAGAGAATTCAACACCCCACGGCGTATGAGGCCATTTCAAAGAGAGAACAGGTGCTACCACGCTGAGAAATTAGCATGTTCTTATACGTGATGTCCTGACGGATGACGTTTCCTTTGGGTTATAGTTAAGCCAAAGGTGTGTGTTGTAACTCCAATACAAGCACACGGGGCTTTAGTCCTTGCTGTCTTGAGGGAAATAAGACCGAAAGGATTTTGTGTAAAGCTAAATCAATACCTCCTTTGAATAGGTCATGCTCTGTCCATTTGATAGTGTTAGCAGTAATAGAGTCTGATGTAGTAATAATACTTCAAGGGTTGTAGTATTTTACTGATCATACCCTCCGCTGCCTGTATTGCAGCCGTAAAATCACGAAAACAATAAAATGAAGCATGCATACAGTAAAGGCATGCGTGTTTCATGGCTCATATCACCCAGCATTAGGGAGCGCATTGGAACATGGCCCACACCCTGAATGGTTTCAGTCCTTAATACACTTCCCAAATGCATTTGCATGGTGAGGCATTCCCGTAAAACACCATAAAGTCTCCAAGGTTGAGAAATGGATGAAGGCCGACATTCGATAAGGAGAATCAGCCGTCCTTTTTTCTCTCACTCCAGCGTTTAATAAAGCTTCCATTGAAGGGGAGGAGGACAGCACCTCTTTCTCTACCCTGAGGGGAAAGTACCTCGCGTTGAGGCGATCACTGAAAGGTCAAGCCTCTCCGAATCCCATGGAAACTCCATTCAGGACACCCTCCCCGTGCCACACTGGGCCACGTCCAGCTATCATCTCTTTAAAAAAAAATAACATTTCCGCGACCCGGCGGGGGTGATATGAGCTCCAGAGGAGTAGAGAATGTCAGAACAACGCTTTGACCTTCTGATCGCCTTGAATATAGATGGGCATCTAACACTCTGGTGATGTCAGAAATGCAACCTGTGTCTTTCGCATTAACAGTGCCCTTTCCCTCCGTCACCGCTCTGTGTGTGTCCTTCCTCAACACACCCGACTTTAACATTTAAGCATATTTATAAAGCACCTTTTCAACAAAATGGGATTACAGAGTGCATTACAAAATATGTCAACACACAGATCAGATCCTGACATTTCATCTAGCGCCATTATGAGGGTGGCATTTGTAGTTTTTAGTGAATTGTCTAGACGCCTGTTGAATGGACTGCCATGAAATTTGGCACAGACAACCATGTAGACTTGTTTTCTTTGCTTGTGCTAATCAGAAACTCTTGCATGCTAACACGTTGGTCGATGTCATACTTGCTATCCACTGTCGAACATCAGCATATAAGCACTGTCACTTTGAGCGTATTAGCAAACTGATGTTAGCATTAAAGGCAAAGTAGCATTTGAGAGAATAAATCAATATATTAAAACGGAGCATTAAATGATATAATTCACTGAGTTTCCAGACGGACCAGACTTTTAATTTCGGTCACACCGGATGTTATTGTTTTTAGCCTCAGTTAGCATGTAGCTTATATTGTATCGTGTATGAGTAGAGGGAGAATGACGCGTGGAGTGACATACTAAACACACCGCCTCTACCTCTCACTCATTGATGCTGCAATAATTCTATTATGTGTTTAATAACCAATAAACCTCAAAAGAATTGTATAATAACACATCATAAATAGAGGCGTCATGAGAGGGCTAAGCAGAACGTGCCATGGACCCGCCTCCGTCGACGTCAGCCAATGAGACAGGACGAGACCTTAGAGTAGAAAATAACTTGAAAAGTTTGAGAACGGCCCTTCTTCCTACGACGCTGTAGACAGCTAACCAGTCAAAAGGGGACTGTGGACGAGTTCAAATGGAGAAGATCTCGGTCGAGTGTCTTTTGCAAATGTACCATATCATTGTGTTCATAACTCCTCTTAAATTTAGATGAGAAGTCTCTTGGATTGGCCTATTCCTACTATAGTATTTAGAACCCTACACACTATGCCTAGAGTAGGTAGATCCTGATTGAGCTGCTAGAATGGTTATAAACCCATGGCTTCCACAAGCTTTGTTTAGAGTTGCCCCAATCAGCTCGTAGATTGCAGCCGGACGTGGCAAAGCTGGAGTCCAGATATTAGTTTTAGCTGACAGGAAGGCCAAGTTTGAGGCATTTTTGGAGATATTTGGCATAAATTAGAAGAAACAACCTTTGAGTTTGCATAAAAACATCCACAAAGATGTACAATAACTAGTCACAGCCTGAATATGTACACTTATGCTCCAAAACAGGTAGTAGGAGTCGTTGTCTGATGGGAAATCACCATCATAAAGAAAGGAGAGGCTTGATGAAGCTAAAACATAAAGACAGAAAGACAGAAATTACAAGAGTTTCCTGTAAAAAGGCACTCAAAGTTGTTTTGATATATTTGCAAGTCAGCAAATGTTGGCAGTGAGACAGACCCTGAATGAACGGTGCAATAATAATCAACTAGTCATCGATTATATAGATACCGTTTCGTTGCACTGGCGTATAAAACTGACCATAAAGGAGCTACAATACACCGTTGTGATAAGTGTTTTGTATGAATAACAATATCTCCCTGAAACAACATCCATTGAAATCCTTCCTGTGGCTTTGTGGACACTTGGATGTTTTGCAATGAGTGTGTGTGTGAGTCCAAAGCCACACACGCACACACGCACACACACACGCACTGAGAAGACAGGGCAGCGTTGCCAAGTGGAGCTCGCTACCTCTTAAAAACCTCATGTTAATGGAGACATTTTGTGTGTTTCTGGCTGACAGTGACAGGACTTTGTTGACAAGCCGCAGCGTGTAGTGGAAGTGAGAGGCAGGCAACGACGAGATTATGTGAGGCAGAAGAAGAAATGGGAGGATAATGAGAGGAGCTCCGTTGCAAGAGAAAAAAGTAAAAGGTGAAGAGGTGGAGAAAAACTCAGAAGAGGGAGGTATTAGTTGCAAAGTCAGCAGTCACGATGTGTGTGTGTGTGTGTGTGTGTGTGTGTGTGTGTGTGTGTGTGTGTGTGTGAGAACCAGTGGTAAAGGAAAGGTAGGTAGTGTGTGTGTGTATTGTCCACTATGAGTTAAGATCCCAGATGGAATAGGTTCATATATCATTCTCTAATGGTGTTGGCCCCGAGTCAAATCTCTGAGATATCCCCCTTTCTCTCTCATTATGACTTAACGACTTCAGGATCTATCTCCATTTAGCTCTTTTTTTAGCTGCGCTGTCATAACTGTTTAGATTTACCGTGACTCCCTCTGCATTCAGCAACCCAAACATGTCTCGGCCGAGCAGACGGTGGGATTAATAGTGAGATTTCAGTGTTTTCCAGCCATCAGGACGTTAATATGTTCTCCAGGCCCCAACAGGAGGCTTTGCTCATGCTGCACACACGCTGTACCTGGGAAGCTCTGCAGTAAACCCAAAAAAATGTTCTAATATAAATGTTGATTTTGTGAGATGGTATCGGTAAAAGAGGTCGTGTAAAAAGCGTAGAGGCAGCAAAGATTTGTTTATGTTTTACTCAAAAGGTGGTTACAGTGATTTATTCAAATATGTAGGCATGCTGGAAAATAAATAACATTTAGTATGAGAGGGATGAGAGTCAGAGAGGTTTAGCAAGGACTGGAAAAAGTATCCTTAGAGTGAACTGCAGTCATAATGATCATTTTGCTTCAACATTTTTAAGTATCCTAAGTAGGTGTGGTTCAAATTTGTTCAAAAATAAGTTATTCCTCATTTATAAAGTATCCCTATAACAGTAGAGTAATCAGTATGTGAAAGCAATTGATGAAAATGACCTAATCCTAAACAGATTTCCTTTGAAATACTTGAAAACATTTGTCCAAAACCCTAAAGATATTATGTTTACCCTCAAACATAGTGAAAACATTTCTAACTGGAGCATTTTTGTCTCTAAAACTTGTGTATTTTGGCACAACAGCAGCTCTATTGGGGAGATAAGCTTGCCTTAATATAAATTAGAAGAAAATAGCTTGATGTTTTTGAGTTGAAGTCCTTGAGCTTTGCCAAAAAAGTGTCCGGTACGAACCCCACTGTGAAAACAAAGCTAAGAAAACAAGAATAAGTGACTTCCCGATGCAGCATGACGTTTACGCTACAGCTCAGGGAGCATATCAGGCAATCAGAGTGAAAGGTAACAAACAAATTGACCACAGATGATTATTATTTGTCGAGGAATCGGAGGGAGTGCTGTATCTGGACCTGTGCGGCGAGCGCCATAGAGGGGAGGCCATGCGGTCGATGGAGCCGCAGTCTTAAATAAACTCCCGCTCGTTCCAAAATGATCCAAATAGGAACGCTCATCCATCCATGCCAGCCTTCATTAAAATGGACCCGCCAAAGCTCTAATTATAGGATTACAGGGCAGCCAGCAGGACAAACACAGCAAGAGCTTCTGGTTGGACGCTGCTGCCCCAAAACACACTGATCACTGTACCTAGTGACCCAGGTATCCACCCACAGGCTCACACACACACTCCTGCACAAACCCCAAACACTCATTTGCACAGGGCTCGTCTTTCTCTCCCTCGCCACGGGAGCTGTGCACACTCAGTTTGAACCAGCGCACCATCAGACATATACCTGGGTAAGTATAGTGCTGATCGTGCACCTCCCAAAACAGACTTAAAAATAACCCCAAGGTGGAGTGGAGAGGAGTCAGCCCCGCAGTCTGATAGCAGACAGGAGAACTCCTCTCAATAACAGCTTATTATAGCCACAGACAGTCTGGGCTTTTAAGATGTTTTAAGAGATGACCCAGGGGAGAGCCCGAATCACCACTTAAGAGTTCTGCTTGGAGAGGGAACGTGCATCCTTTCCCTCTCTCTAGATATTCGGTCATCTGCAGGCAGCTCAGGATCTCCCTCTATTTCAGTGCCTCTACTCTTTTCAGTCCTCCAGTCATTTCCTCTGGGGCTAGATCTGAAAATCAGTTTTCTGGCTGCTGATGTGTTTGAAATGAGGAAATGAAGGCACCTTCGAGGCTTGCTGCGTTAGTCGTTTTTTACCCATGTGGCCGGGCATACATTGAAAATACAACATGCCTACCGTCTCCTACAGTTCCAGGTAGGCCACAGGCACCAACGTTCATTAAAGGTATCAAGTAAATATCTAACTTGAAAAGGTATTCTCAATACTTGTGGGACAAAGTGTTTGCAGGTAGAGCAGATGTAGCATTTTCCTTACTGTCGCAATCCTACTACTCCAGATTTGGCATTCGAAAAACTGTGAAGTCAAACTCTTAGTTTCCTCAATTTTTATTTGCATGGCATGCAATGGCAGTAATGGCCGTGTTGGATCAGGCTGCAGTATCTAAACGACTATTTAATGGATCTGCATTTCATTTATACAGCCAATCATGGTCCTCAGAGTTTGAATCCTACTTACATTTCGTCTCAGCAGGACAAAAAAAAACACTTATCCGGTAAAATATCTCAACATTCATGGTCCTCAGAGGATGAATCCTACAAACGCTAGTCATCCTTAGGACCAGGCCTCAGTATCTTGAATGAATCGGCATTTCATTTATATAGCCAATCATGGTCCTCAGAGTTTGAATCCTACTTACATTTCCTCTCGTTCCTTCAGCAGGATAAAATAACCACTTATCCTGTAAAATATCTCAACATTCATGGTTCCCAGAGGATGAACCCTACTGACTTTGATGATCCACTTACATTTCCTTTCAGTAGGACAACATTTCCACTTATCCTGTCAAATGTATCATTATCGACTTGATGGATTTGCGACACTTTGAAGACATTCATGGTTCCTAGAGGTTAAATCCTTCAGACTTCGATAATCCCTTGATAATGTTCTTTAGTCCCAGCATGAGGTAAACAGTTGAGGGTTTTGTCACAACAACTTTAGGATGGACTATTTGATCGCAACTAAATTTGGTAGGAAAATCCATGGTCCCCAGAGGATAAACCCTAATGAATAAGGTGGCATCGTTGGGTTGACATTTGTCGTTCTTAGCGAAATTTCTATTCAACTATTTGATGGATTTCGATGAAATTCAGTACAGACATTCATATCCCCCTAAGGATAAAGTGTAATGTCTTTGGGGAATCCTAAACAAAATCATTTAACCAATACTTTGGTTTATGTAACATTTGATTCTATTTTTATGTTTCAACTAACTGACTGCAATTATACTAATGAGAACAAAACAGTCTACTTTAATTTACTGTTTGGTCGTAATTAATTCCTGAAGGAACACAATGTACCTTTTGGAGATCCACGATAACTAATGTAGAGTTACTGATCTGTAAAGAGCTGCCGAGATTAGTTTTTTAAGCCCTTGGGCATCATCTTGAGGAACAATGAATGTTCTGTCTAGTACATTCAGTCTAAATGAGATGCCAATTATTTTTTATCAACAACTTCCATCCTTTTGTAAGTAAGAACAAAGTGCCAAACTCAAAGGGAACACACATCTCTGTCTCACGTCTCTAATACGCAATCAAGCAGAATGTCAGCCTCGCTTTGTGCTGACACCCACAAGTGATAATTGCGTAAACAAAAGGCACATCATTTATTCAAACATTATAAGAAAACAGATGAAAGGGGATAACAAAAGAATGCAAACAGTATCAAGAAGAGCCACGCAGGGAAAATAAAAGCAAGAGCTGCTTTGGATTAAAGCGACAAACATTTCAACGTGTCACCGGGTCTCCAGTGGTTGTGGATGTTACAGAAGTGATTATCATGCCAGTTTAAATGTGGCTGTGTTTACACATCTGGCTTCTGAACCCAGCAAGTGTAAATGGAAGTGAGGAGGGGCTGAAGAGGAGTAGGAGGAGGAGGAGGGTCGAGGAGCGGCGTGAGGCTTATTGGGGCCAACAGAGGGCATTGTTATCTGTAATATCCATTCAAATGTGCCGTATCAGATGCAGAGAGTGCGCCGCTGCTCGGGGATGGAAATTAGTCTTGTTCTCCACTCAGCCCTGGTCACGCCAAGGGCAAATTCAGACAAATGAATTTACTCTGACAATACATATGGACTGCTGAAGATACAGAGGGATGTATGAATGGGGGAAACAGGACATATGTGGAGCAGAGAGATCCAACATGTCTTCATTTTCTTACAGAACTAAACATCTCTCAGCATTTTGTTTCTTCACGCAGCTTCAGGGTGACTTTCACATTTCATTTTGTACATTTTTAAAAGCTGTTTACAACTCTGAACTGCGCCATGTGGTTATTATAATACACTGGGATGAACAAAAATATATGCTTTAGCCCCAAAATGATCATTTGTACATTACATACTCACACAGTATTACCTTGACTTATTGAAGAAAACTTTGTTCTGCTCACATGCCTCGAAGGTGAGCAAGTAATCAAGCTGTTATTTAAATTCACAATGAAGCACCAACAGAACTCGCATGGACCAGTATCCACCCTGGGCGAGCGTGAGGCTGTTTGTAAGGAAGTGATTTAAATAGTTTTAAGTGAACATGCATATGTTTAGGAAGTAGGGAGCATATGGCTTGATATATCCCATGGGACTTGGACAATAGTGCAGCAGTTGTATGACAGTTTTGCTGTAGCGTGGCCCCCAATTACTTTCATTACTCAAAAGACTTTATTCTGTTTTGTAATTTGTATTCCTCGTGGAGGCATGAGAGAAAAACGAATGGTTATTTTTAAAGAACTATAAGGAAACCATCCACAGCAACAATCATTTCTGAATGAAGAAATGTGTGGATCATTTGAAGCCAATGCACTAGCACTTACAATGGTTTGGCTTAGTTCGATCTAATGCACCTGCAGGATTGTTGCTTTTCTGACTATAAATGCAGGGTTAGATTCACTTATTGTGTGCATTGAGCTGTCTCTTCCTGATTCTTGGACATGAATGCAACACCACAATTAAATGCAACCAAACCTGTTTGTATTAGTAATCGAGAACAGCATAAAGTCAATGCTACAAAAATAACAATAGCATCCAAAAACTGTTCAACTAAATAGAGGTACGTTATGATAGGACAGCCAACGAAATAGAAACATCGCTCTCCATTTAGACTCGAATGGTCTCTTGCTTCAATCTATTCTGCGGACTTTGTACAGTAGCAGAGCTCACCCTGACACCGTGAGCTTCATGTGCAGATAGGAACAAGGATAGTGTTATCTTGCTATCCCCCCCTCGTGCTATCTCACTGAGAGACACTGTGAAGTGTAGAGGACATAAATCTTGTGTATTTACGACCTGTGCTGTAGTCAGCTATCTGTTTGGATGCCCTGCCCTCCTCTTCCTCCTCCTCTTCCTGATCTTGTCTGTGCAACGTCTAGGTGCTTTTAATACTGCTGTCATATGGGAAATGGAAGGGTGGTGTTTCTCAATCAGCCGGTTATGTAACAGATTTTGATCAGAAGGAGCTTTGTGAGAAAAAAGGCTTGGTCATAGAAAATATCAAGTTGTGCACAAAGGGTGGAATAGGACACTGGGAGACCTAGATCCTTTTGTCTGTGGTAATCTTGCACTGCGCTTTGTCATTGTGCCGAGCATTTCTGCCCAGTAATAGAGTGAGATTATTCATTTGGAGTTGCAAATTGTCATCTCACAACAGTCCGCTTCTATTAGCCGTTGTGAAGCGCTAATGTCATTTGACAGCGTATGAAATGAGAGTTAAAAAACGAAACAAATATAGCGAGGCTAGAGCTGAAAATCCCGGCTTCAATTGCACAAGACAGCGCTTGTGAGGAGCCATTGACCCATCGACTGCTGTGATCCATGTCTGACTGACATCAATACACATTCATCTCAGCTTGTTTCACCTCGGGCTAGAATAGGGCCGAGGGCTACAGTGGCTGGCGTGAGATCTGGACAGGCAACAAGCATCACTTTGTCTTCGCACTATCACTGACATCAAACACCGAGGAGGCGATCTGATGGACCTTTCGCTTTGTTGGGAATTAGTCACTGTTAAAGGGCTTTGAAATGTCAGCAGTCGCTAAACCCTCTATTACACCAACATTTAGGGGAAACACATCAACGTTTCCTCTGTCTGACACAATAGACAATGGAGCTGAATTTATTGATGGTTGCGTGACACCCTACCAGTACAAATCAGAGAGGCCAACTCAGTGGACATCCAAAGACATGTCCTTTTAGTTGGTCTTTTATTTCTATTAATTTATTTTATAGGTTTTTAGGAATATGTATTTATTATTAATGACGTCCCATTTAATTTGGTCTTTTAATCTTTATTATTCTTATAGTTGTTTTGTTTTTTATTCATTAAATAGGTTTTAATTTTTTAATTGTATTTATTCATTTTCACAGTATTTTTTTTAATTATTATCATCACATCCCCCCCCCCCCCAGATTATAGCAAAGATGTCAACGCTGCTGTTTTTAATTTTACCTCTACATCACCTTCATTAACAATCACAAACTATGATTTGTTCCACTGAGTAAACCCCCCCACATCGCCTATCTTAAACCACTCTGCTCTCTTTATTCTGTGTTAGAACAAGAACCACCCTCACCCCCCCCTCCCCTCCATCTTTCTCTGTTTTTTAATTATAAACTAATCTGTGGAGGTAATCACAGACAGCATGATCACTTACTCCTGCATATATATGCCGTACTATGTAATGCAAGCATTTTATTACCCTGACTCTCCTGCGTATTTACAAGCACCGGGAAGCATGCATGCAGACATGATGCTGTGCCAATCAGCTGTTGAAGAGAAAAATGCACTCACTGGATATGTCTTGCTTTTATTGCAGGTTATGTGCTTCATGTGGTAGGTAGGTCAGAGGGCAACACAGCAGAAAAGAGAGGAGTCAGTTTATTTATCCCTTACTATTTTCCAAAGCGCAGCGCTGAAAGACGCCTTGTGGTTTTCATTTCATGCAGCCTTTAAACATTATTGAAGATGCGATTGGCGCTGAGTGGCAGCAGTGCAGGATGGAACTGGATCCTCAGACTGATGAGCGCTCTAATAGGCCTGTCTAATGTATCAGCGATGGATTGACTGCCGTCTCCGAGGAGACATTTCGGAGGGATTCCAGGAGATGAATTTCACGAACGAAAAAATAAAACAGCTTGGCTGCTGAGTGTGTAAAGCCAGGCTGAATATTGGCAGAGGTGGGAGAAGTACTCAGATCTTGTACTTGAGTAAAAGTACAAGTACCAGAGTGTAGGAATACTCGGTTACAAGTTAAAGTCCTGCATTTGTTACTCAAGTAAAACACAAATATTGGCATCTAAATAAGTTCCAAAAGTAAAATGACTGTTTATGCAAATTAGTCCATTTCCGAATGATATATATGATTTGTTTTGCGTTTAATTGTTGATGCTTTAAGGTGTTTGTCAAAGCTGGTAAAGGTTAATGACTTTGTATACTGCAGGGTAGCTTGTGAATTTACTCCAGGTATGAGTGAACTCTTATTTAAGTGTTGATTATGTTTCACATCATTAATCAACATCTGCAAAGTAACTAAAGATAATGGAGATTAAAAACTCTCAAATGTAGTGGGGGTAGAAGTACAAAGCAGCAAAAAATGTAAATACTCAAGTAAAGCCCCGCTCAGAGTTGTCCTGCAGTACAGTACTTGAGTAAATCTACTTAGTTACTTGACTCCACTGAATATTGGCCAGTGGAAAGACGCCCTCTTCTTGCTTAGCCGGGATGTGCAGGGAGGATTTATTCCAAGAGGAACACAGAGGAGCAGTTATATGCTTCACATCTCTCTCTCTCTCTCTCTCTCTCTCTCTCTCTCTCTCTCTCTCCTCTCTCGCTCTCTCTCTCGCCCTCTCTCTCTCTCGCTCTCTCTCTCTCTCTCTCTCTCTCTCTCTCTCTCTCTCTCTCTCTCTCTCTCTCTCTCTCTGCGTTCAGCCAATCTGTGCACAGTGACGCTGCGCAAAAGGCTGGATCTAGTCCTGGCTTCATCATCATATTTAACACACCCACCCAGATGCACACACGCTACAAGCGGTGCATTCTCCTATCCCGCTTTAACTCCCGTCTTGCCCTGCGGGAGGATCTGCTACCGGTGCAGTTTATTCCGTACCGGCTCGGGTGATAAGTCGATGTGACAGAGATATTACGCATGCTGGATCGGCGAGGTGGATGAGAGCCCAGACTACTTTAGAGTGGACTTTCCCGAAGAGCATTTAAACATGTGAAGAGCTCGCACTTCCACGAACGCTTTCCCCCAGCTGATCGAGGTTGGATGGTGACACCGATGCAAACTCTAGGAGACGGATCCTGCTTTTGGAGTTACTTACTCTGTATTCCATGTGAGATATTTGGTGGAGATATGCGCAGTGTAGAGGATGTGGTTTGCGCACATCCACCGCTGGTCTGAACCGACTCACGGCGTTTTACCTGGACGCTTGCGGATGATTTTGCGCTTCTGAAACCTCCTGCGCGCACTAAAGCAGCACTCTGATGTTTAAAAATATACAAAGGCTGAACACTGAATCCTCTACTGAAGACGGCAAGCGAAGATGCCTCCTATGTGTTTAATGTGTATTTCATTAGATTGGCGTCCAGTCTAATAAACATCATCAGCGATGTAGTCAGCCTGTTCATCTGCGTGCTCATCATTTGCAGTAAGTATTCACATCTGCTCAAAAGGGAGACCATGAAGATGATCCTCCTGCGCAAATTCCGGGTTTTGATCCTTATGGTGTTTCTGATTGCGTGCTCGATGCACATAATGATAGACTTGTTACCAAAGCTGGAGAGGCACGGGAACAGCGGCTGCTCGTGCTCCCACACGCCGAGCGAGGAGCCTCAAAACTGGGGGAAACAGGGCTGGCCTAACAAGCACACGCTGCGGATCCTCCAGGACTTCAGCAACGAGCCCAGCTCTAATGTTTCCTCCCACTCTCTGGAAAGGATCCCGGCCACGGGAGACAAAACGCAGGCTCTCAGGAGGCTGGAGCATCTCGGGCAACGCGCAGACAGGAAGAGACAGTTCATCCAGGACGTGAACAAAAACATGCCGGTGAAGGGTTCAAGGTTGTCGGCTCTCTACGACCACCCCTTATTCAAAAGATCCCCTCCACCTCTGACCGACGAGGACACTCTGTTCAACGTCAACACGGACATCAGATTTGATCCCAAAGCTGCAGAGGATCAGGCATGGTAAAAAAAAAAAAATCACAGTCAACTCTAATGCAAAGTTTAAATACACATTTGAGAATGTAATTACATCTTTATAGGCTCATGTTCAGGTCTGTGTAATCACAGTAATGTAATTCTGCATCTGTTGCACAACACCTGTCACTGTTTACATTATGCTGCCTCCTCTAATTGGGCGTTTTGACTGAGAATTCTTGAGATGAGTCATTTTCTATGCTTTTTTATTTCCATGCAATTTATAGACAAATCTTTGGTAAACACAAGATTGTAAGTGGTGCTTTTGCTGGATTCTTCAGGGGAAAACTCTGTTGTTTAAATAACCTAATTGATTTTTTGACTAACACAGAATTTCCTTAGTCGAGGCCAGCTTTTCTTCACAGAAAAAACCTCATATTCCCATTTCTCCATCAACTCTCCTCACCCAGGAATACTGAAGGCAACCCGGAGGAGTTCAGCCCAACAGGGGAGCTGACGTCCGACTCCTACCCCAACTGGCTCCGCTTCCACATTGGGATTAACCGATACGAGCTGTACTCCAGGCACAACCCGGTCATCGACGCTCTCCTGAAGGACCTGGTCAGCCAGAGGATCACCAGCGTTGGTGAGTCATGAGGAACAGAGGGAGGAGGGAGGGGGGGGGGGGGGTAGTGTTACTGGATGGCAGACAGCAGCAGGAGGGCTTCAGTGCAGATGGAGGGTCAAAAGACACCAAGCTGATACTGCAGACATGAGTTTGCACTGGTTTTAACTCCTCGTGGTGTACATTTCTGGGTGTGGAGAGGTATAAAGATGAGCTAATTTGTGCTCATAGGACACCAACTGGAGGCTTGATAGATTACCTACCTCTGCAGCCTATAATAAAGACCTTCTTCAAGCTACTAAGTATTTCAGTGTCTTGATCACTGCATGTCTATTGGAGGACACAGATGTTGGTTTTGCGCAGGGATTGAGCCTGTGTCGTTTTGGTTATCCAGTCGCTAGGTGTGTCTGTTTGCTGCACAGAGGTCAAAGTGTAAAGATATGAGAAAGAATGTCAGCAGTTTTGTGTGTTTGACTGAAACCAATCAGAATTGTGTGTGTGATTATATTTCAGACTGAAATCGCACAGCCTACCAGAATTTCAAAATAAGAGCTGACGATATTAGCTACACTTTCCTTTTGCTTAGATATATAGTTTTTTTATATTCCATTAAGTAAAACACGCACACAGATCTTGGTCCTAAATACTAAGGGTGTGAAAAAGGGTTTATTGCAACACATTATTAAATAGATTTTTGGACGTTATTTCGAGATTGTCTCCCAGAATTTCAAAATAAGAGCTGATGATATTACTGAGACTTTCTTTTTGCTTAGATATATAGCTGTTTTTTTTTAACTGATCCAGATCAATGAGTAATTTCTCTCCAGGGATAAACATGCTGTCAGAAAATAGGGATAATATATCTATAAATGATTAAAGCCAAAAGCAATGCGTTATTATCTTACTGATAATGGACAAAAGTGTTTTCCTCTGTGCTGGTGGAAAGGAATTTGGCCCCTCAGATCCTCCCGGGTATGTTTTGTGTTCATGCAAGTGAAAAAGCAAAAATGAAACACTTACAAGGCACATGTTTTCTAAATGCCTAGTGTCAGCCTTGTTGTAATTTATGTGACATTTCAGGCATAATGATAATTCCTTTAGAGGGGAAAGGGCCAAATGGACTGTATCCATTCATTTTCATTCGGGTACCCTGCCCCCAAAAGTGGCCAAAATGATCACAACAATTTTTGCACCACACATCTGGGTGGAAAACAGCCTAATCTGACAACTCCAACTGTAAATCTAAAGGGAGGTCAAAAGGGGAACAAGCACCTCTAATGTAACTGGGTATGCTGCTTATGAGTGTGTTCGTTGTTGCTACAGGCACTGAACATGTGAACACATACACTACACACTCACACACAAAAGTAGGCATAAAGATGGAATTCAGCTGCAGGCTATTGTACGACAATGTGAATGTGCTCTGCCTGCCTTACAAGGCTGAGAGAATAATAAGACACCACAATCTCCTCTCATGTATCCCCCGCAACGCGTCACAGCAGAATATATCAGAACACCGGGTCTCAATGCAAATCACTCAGCTACACATCAAGGATTGATCCGAATCAAACGCTATCGCTTTTCAGTTTGATTGACAAGTGCACGGTGAACACTGCTCTCTGCGGAAAGCCTGCGCTGCGAGCAGATATCTGACAGAGCTGAACAAACCACACTGTCACAAGGAATCTTTTTTTTTTTGTATTCCTATTTTTGTTCAGTCCAGCTCCCACATTCCAAGAGTGCTTGTCGACTCAAGGTCGCTTTATCTTGCGCCTGCTTTGAAAAGTGATTGCAGATTTCAGGTTCATCTGCCAAATGACTAAACCGTTAGCCAAATACTTATCCGGGAGTAGGATTAGCTGCTTTTTAAAAAACTATAGCACCCCAGCTTTGTTACTCAACAGAGAATTCCCTTCCTTCTTCTTTCTTGTTTATACTCAATTTGTTCCCCGATTTTCTCCCTCCTGCTTTCTGTCTCTCGGGCTGGGTGGATTCGCAGCGTCTCTAGCCAGCTAAATACATGGTGGCTCAGTAATTATAGAGCCTTAACACAGGCCTGAAGCAGAATACCAATAGAAGCCAAAAGCAGTCGGTTATTATCTAAACTCGAGGATAGGAGTGCTCCAAAGTATTATACGCTCTAACCTCCTTTGAGCAGCCTTCATCAATAAGGACATAGCGTGCAACAGCAGCAGATATCAGAAATGTGATTACAGTAAAAGTCTGTAATTTTGATGGGACTGAAAATAGACGAAGGTAAACATGTTTTGACAAATACATTTCCGGGTTGAAATGAAATGTTATTTGCACAACTCCTATCTATCACATGTGCCATTATTTAAAGTCCCGCCAAACATCCGCAGGGAAATCTCTCCACACAGAAGCAGGTGAGGCGAGGCGGACATTGATTTTTTCACTTCTCAATTCCTCTCTCTGTGAAAATGTTTCTTGTCCTCGTGATCCCCATATGTAAAAATAAATGAGAACATTGATTGAGAGGCTTGCTCTTTGGTTAAAAGCCACCAAAACACGGCTTCCGATCGATCAGCTGAAAAAGAGAACAGCTCACCTTTTTTGTTTGGGAGAATTACGCTGTATTTCAGCCCTGAAAAAACCTTGACCCCAGTCCCACGAGGGCTTTTCGATTGCATTATCATGTACACAAAAGGGGAGAAAACCTGAGGGATAGACGCATGAATAGGAACACAAAGGGACAGAGGGAGATTGAGATGGACCCTCTGGAGAATACACAGAGAAAAGAGTAAACAGCGGAGGTACAGTGAGCGTCCTTCACCCCCTCTTCCCTTCAAACAAACACTCTGATATCTGCGCTACAGCACACACAGAAACTCACATCACACAAGTGCACGTACACAACAGTGTGCTTCACCGACACTGCACAGGAAATGGTTCAGTGTACAATGACATGTCTTTAAAATGTGAAATCAATGTCAGTCAATACTACATTTAGTTAAAATACACATAAATTAAAGTCCAATTTTGTCTCATTTACAGTGTATGGATATTTGGTTAGTCTCTTTTATCTTGACTTAACGTATTGTCTTCTTTTTATTTGACACAACTTCTGTTGCTGTTACTTGTTTCTCAATTTAGATGAAGTACTGGAGCCTTATGAACATACTTTTCTCCTCCTGCTTTGCATTTCTATCATGCTTTAACCTGTTATTTTTATATGATTTCATGAGGTTGTTCAGCTGCAAGTTTGACAGGGAACGTTTTTGCCTTTTACAGTGAAAATTAAGAACATGACTGAGTTTTATTAAATCACGGTTCAATTGATTGAACTCTACACTCCATATGGCATTTTCCAAATAAAAAAGGAGCCACAAGTCAAAGTCAATTAATAAAAAAATGTTTTGGCAGATTTTTTTCCTAACATTTACTCGTTCCAGCTTGTGAAAGGAAAATTATCATAAATTATAATTATTATGTAAAAAAATCTCACTGGGTTGATTGAATTTCTGCTGGTTTATTTTTCTATTTCCTGAAATGTTATAATATTACTTTCCATTTCAGAGATGCTCCGGAGGTTAAAAAAGCCACAATACAGTGGAATAAAAAAAGCTAATTTGCAAAATTGACTGGGTTAACGTTGAACATTGGTTAAAAGATTGAAGGCAGTGAGTTGTAATAATCAGTTATTCATTATGATTATAATAAAGGTAATTAGCTAACCTGATTATAATTAGTTTCGCTAGCTTAACTCTTGAAGGTCAGCTAGGCTAACACGACTGGCTAACATCTAGCTTCTTAAATCTGCCATTTTGTGTGTTTTAAAACTCTGATTCAATTTGTGTTAAACCACAAACTGTTATCCCATTACTTTAGCTATTCTCTTGGGTAAAATAATTAACATACTGTATAATAAATATTCAGAGTAGCGTTTGGATGATGGTTTGTTAATGTGTCTGTTTCCCTTCAACAGCAATGAAGTCCGGAGGCACTCAGCTGAAGCTCATCATGACCTTCCAGAACTACGGCCAGGCTCTCTTCAAACCCATGAAGTAAGTGTCCTGTGTGTTTAAACAAGACTTCCCACTATCTCCATTGTTACACTGGTTAAACTGCGCCCTCTCCGCTGCTCCTCCACCGGTGTCAAGTCCACTCTCTTTAAGAAAAAGCAATCTCTTTCGCATCATGTTAAACCCGCGGAGCGTAAAACACCAACAATGCAGCCTTTTACCTGCAATGACTTCCTTTCCACATCCCACCACCCACTCACTCTCCTCACAACATCCATCTCATTTCCTTCAATCTCCTCTCTGGCTGGATCAAATTGCTTTCATTTCAGCACAACCTTGATATTCCACTTGAAGGCCGACATCATTCTGCTGTGTCAGAGCCAAAAGTTGAGTAGGCGTTTCACCTCGCAGGGCTTTGAGGTGACATCCTTTAGTAGTGGCCATGTTGGAGGTCCTTTGCTGCAATGCTGGCTTTGTTGATCTGTAATTCATCTGGTACATTTTCTGGGTTTCATACCTATTGTAATCACCTGATTTGCATGCTTGCTTGTGGTCTAAACCCAATTTGGGAACCATGACTTTTTCCCTTTATATTGAATGTTGAATGTAGCATTTTTTAGCCATTTCTAGCTCTTGGTTTCGTGAGTATTGCTCGTTTGGTAGCCGGGTCATGCCACTTTTAGCTATTAGATGTAGTGCTGCACGGTATTAAGAAACCCTTAGTGTTTTTCTCGCTCATTTTCAGTTTGTGGTCGACAGTTTTCTTTGAGAAATTGATGACTGCGATTGGTGGTTTGTGTGCATTAAGAGCCTGCCTGTCAGTCAATAGCAACACTCACTGTGTCTCAAAGAAGCCTTGAATCAGAGTAAATTGTGTTGTTGCTGACTTCCTTGTAGATTATTAATGCAAAAATAAGAACCGAACCATGCACGTCTTTCTTTGGTATGGAGCAATAAAAAGCTATGATCCCATGGCTTTGCATATAGCGCCTCGGGCTGCATTGACATGCAATTTGGTAAACAAATTTGTGTCCCTTTTTATGGCATACAGACATAATGTTGCGATTCACCATGAGGTCAACATTTGAATTTGTCCCTTCATTTTGGTCATAACCTAATATCTACAAGCCTCAGCTGACATCAGTGTTAGTAAGCATGCCAACACAATTGAAGACATTGAACATGGGTAATATTAGACCTGCTAAACATTAGCTCAAAGCACCACTGTCCCTCCTGCTGTCATGCAATTCTATACGTTGGACAATTGAGCAGCTGAGTCTAAGGTACACGTTAGGGTATGTATTCTTGGCTTGGCGCCCAGCTGTGGCTACAGGCAGCTGCCTCTCAGGTATCACTTTTTCAAACCCTGGGGCTACATAATGTTATCATTATCTTTCTGGAGCTGGTTCTCTGAAATAGCGCCAGATATAATTGGTGTGAGCTTCATGATCCAACACCTCTGTTCCTCTCCTCATCCTATTCCAGTTGTGATATGAGAATATATCCAACCTGGAAACTACATCTTATCATTAAAGTCTCACATAAGGAGGTGAAGAGGAGTGAAAGCAACACCTTCTTCTCCTTTTGTGAGAAATCTTACTTCGGCAAACCCTGTATTACACTTTGGCTTTAGAGAAGATAAGTCTACCCAGTCTGCCCCACTGGTAGATACCGTGTAATATTTGATTAATTCACACTTCCTTTATCCACCCTGTCATATTTAGACGATAACACACCCCAAGAGAAGTGCTCTTTACTGCTAATCCCACCTCGATTGGTGGATTTAAATGTCACCCGTCCTTTGTTATGGTGATTGTAATTAAATTGTGGGTTAATGGTTTTCAACACAAGTCTGTTGTCCGGCCCCTGCATGTCAGAGTGGTGAGCCGGGTTAAGCCTGCAGATGATGGGTAGTGAGGGTTTTTACTGTGGGAGGAAGAGCTATTCAGAGACTGGTGTAATTACTGCTTCAATCTTACCACCCTAAGTCAGGCCAGACGCAACAAGCCTGAAATCATCCTGACAGGTCGGGGAGAGGAGAGGTGAGAGGAGGGAAGAGATGTGGAGTGCAAGATAGGAAGAGAGGCGAGGTAGCAAAGGCTAGAAGAGATAGGAGGGTGAGGAAGAGAGGCAGACGGGGAGAAAATGTTGTCGATACACGCACACAGTCGAAATCCGCATATTATCTCGGTGCGCTGCCTCGAATTTGAACCCAGACGGAAATGTGAAATGACATTTTCCGAGCAAGCGTGGTGCGATGTGGCCGGATGTAAATCTGTTGCTTGACAGTTGTGGGTTTCTCAGAGCCGCCGTGATGTTTGATAATCCTGAAGAAACCCAAGAGTTTTTCATTCCCTCCTGCTTGAATGCACTTGACTTTAACCAAATAGGGCAACCCATGCTGGCGTGTGTGCTGCAATCAAGGGCCTGACAGATCTGCAGTGTCATTCCCGCTACATATGTAGTTTCTCTCCTGGAGATCACACACACACACACACACACACACACACACACACACACACACACACACACACACACACACACACACACACACACACACACACACACACACAGCCACTTAACACCCAACATCATCTCCTAGTTTCCAAATGTGCTGGTGTGTTTCCACATGGTGCATCAAAGAGACGGAGGCTGAGAGATCAAAGAATTCTCCGGCTGTGCTCTTCTGCTCGGCTCCTCTCAACTCTAATGCAAATGTGTGCCAGGCAATCAGGCGGCGGAGGCAGGCAAGCAGGCGGGTAGGCTTGCGGTGTCTGGGTAACGATCGACCCCTCAAACCATCCATATCTGTGGAAACCTGCGCTCCGGCTGTCTCTGTTTATCGCCCCCTCTGTCTCTTTCTCATTCTCAGTATTCTCCATCATTTCTCCCTCCTCCCCCTCTCGTCTCCGAAACTCTATTTGTTTGTTTTTCTCTCTCGAACGTTCCTTAATGAACGTTGCACATGAGGGAATCCATTAACAGGGTTGCTGTATTGATCCCATTTTTTTCTCAAAGAGAGAGGAGATGATCGGCTGCTCTGGTCTGGGCCTCTGTTTTAGGTTCTGAGAAACGTTGGCTTTAATTAAATGTAATATGTCAACAGATTTCACATAACATTATTAGGTTAGTTGAAAGCAATAATATTATTATTTAAACTTAATATAATAGCTTTCAACTAACCTAATACACTTATGTTGAGTACAACACACCTCATTTCAAAGTTTACATGACAGAAAATGAATCAGCTCCTCCTTAATTGAGACACCATCATGAGGTAACACACATGAATCAGCCCAATGAAATACTGTCTGCGGTCCTTTGTTCCAGACATGGAATAAACCCACTCTTAGCCAACTGAAGGCTTATTTTGTAATGTTTTTTAAGTGTCTCGTGAGATCAGGAAGGCTTTGAATGATGCAAAACTCCCACCTGATGCCCAGCCCAGTGTTGCTTAAGTCGGCAGGTGAAAACCTCGTGGCTTTGCTCTCTGTCACAACATCTGCAGTGTAACCTGAACGAAGCTGCGTTGGATGACTAAGCTCAATTATCCTCTTCGTCATCCTCTGCATCCTGTTATGCCCGTGGCTGGACCTGAAATAACCCTGAATTTGCGGCATTTCCATAATTCCTTCTTTTTTTCCACTGAACCAACACTTGAACACTGAACATTTGTGGGTAAAAACATGTTTATGTTTCGCAAAAGCCTCCAAAATAAACAGCTTGTAGCCCTTTTTGAAAACAAATTACAGTGACTTCACCTGACTTTACCTTTTAATGGCAAAAAGTGATGCCTTGGCAGAGAAAGAACAGAATATTCCCAATTGTCCCAATAGTTTAGTCTAATGGTGCACTTACTGTACGCTGTCGGCGTAGACTAGTGCTTTTCAAGTTGAATATGCTAAAATACTGCTGCTAAAACAAGTCATTTGCCCAAACAAATATACTTAACCATCACCTCTGAAGAAAGTAGATGATGCAGTATAGTAAAACTACTTTACAGAGGTAGGAATCTGGTCCTAATGTCTGTATTATCTCTGCAAATTATAATAGGAAACTGACCATCACAACTAAATATTTAACTCTTTTCAAGCCTGATTCAGTCAATCAATCTGCTATTTTCTCCATATGTGCTTTAATTGGTTAGTTTATTTAAGTAAAGATGCAGTTTGCTACTGTGAATTAGCATGTATTGATTGTAAATGACTGTCATCTGCATACATTTACCTCTTGACAATAAAAAGAGAGAGCCTATAATACATCTTTGAGGGACATCTATAAATCTAGTCACCTTTCTGTCAGTCGAGTAGTGTTCCCAGCTTTTCCTGTCAGGCTGTGTTTGCCCTTGACAACCTCAACCAATCACAAGGTTAGGTAAACTGCTATGTTGCATGACAGGTGAAGCTCTGGGCAGAAAAAAAAGTACACTTTGGACTCACTGCTTACTTGCTAGAAGGGTCACCAATTATAATCATTTCAGCCCGCAGCTTTGAGAACATGACAACAGCTTGAGTCTGGACTGATAGCCCTGTGTAGTTCTGTGGGGGAAACGACTTTAAAAAGCTGCAGTTCCTTTGGGAGGAGCACTCCAGCAACACAACATTTTGTATCCTCAAAGGCTTACCTTCAAGTTCAAGTAATACTAATGCATGTAATGTGCCTTTTGCTGTCAGATATGTAGCTTTTAGAGCAATGAAAAGGTAGGCAATAGCTTAAGGGCCACCAGAAACCTTTGATAGAAGTCACTCTGCGTACCTGAATAGACCCTTTGATTCACTTTCTTTGTTTTGGTGTCTCTTCATCTTTCCATCGTTATACCTTCTTGCCATCGTGATCCGAGGGAAACATGAATGTGATATTTACAGACAAAATTGTCTCCCAGCTCACAGAGCCCATTAGAGGATGAGTGCAGATGATCTGCTAAAGGAGGGCGGGGGAAGAACCGATGATTGATTTAATGGCGGTCTTCCGTTCCTTCTCGCTTCCAATTAATTGTATCTCCTGTCAATCAGCCGACTGTCGGCTCAGTCACACGCAAATCAATCTGAGTTTTCCTAGAAGAGATATCTGCTCTTCCCGCTGTGCGATCCATATCTGAGCGCAGCCGGGTCTGTGAGTAATTTTTGATTGGCACGTTGCGGAGACAAGAGAGGGCAGACACAGAATGTCACCTCTCCTGTGTCAATAACATATTGACAGCAGCACAAGTAACAGCCTGGAGGAAATGTCTGTGTTAAATGTAAAATATAAGTGGGAAATTGGCTGTGTGCGAGGGTGTATGTTGTATCATCAAGCTGCATCAGCTGTGGGAGGTGAAAGAATAAGATTGAGGGAGCTGTGTCTGAAGATGGGACGGGCATGTTTCAACAAAACCCCTTATTATCCTCGCTTAAAGCCACCCAGATCTGTCCTCGAACGAGACCGATAAACAGCCGGACAACTCAGCGATTGTTCCAGAACAAAAGGACGTCAAACAACCCAGCCTCTCTGTGGACCATTTTTGCCTCTTCCCTTTTTGTATACATTCTGGTTGTTTGTCAGCGCGTGTGCACGTACGCTTGCTTGCTTGCTGCGGGATATCGCATTCACAAGGTCTCCCATGCCTACGCTTTGACTTTGAGTCGGGAAATGAAGGGATGAAACGCCTCAGGACGAGTCATTGAGAGCACAGATGATGAGTGCAGCTCTGTTGAAAGTGCCACGTTAACCCCCAACCTGCTGGCCCATATATCAGGGAAGCTGCACTGAACCACGGCGTTTGAACACAAGACTAATTGGATACATACAGCACATATAGTAATTATATACTGCGCACGCTTGTGGCATACAACAGGAAGCCTATCCAGTATTTACAGGAATTACATGCTTTTAATTCAACTGATATAAGATGTTTTTTATTCACAACAATGGAAATAAACATCAAGCTCAGATTATGACTCTGCCTGGACTGAAAAGTCGATACTGCGTGCACATGCTCCCCATCTTCAACAGAGCACTCGGGGGTCATGAATAATAGCAGGACGTTATAATCGCTTGTAAACGCACTGGCTGACCTCAGGAAGTATCGCCGCTCTATTCATTTCTGCCGGTACAGAAAACAGTCTGAATAATTAATCTGAAATTACAGCCACAGTGAGATGTGTTATTCAGCAGCTCTTAAGGCTTCCGCACTGCTCCGTGTTTTCAATGTTTTGACTATTTTCCCTTTATGTTGTACTTTTTTCACAAGGGTTTTTTTTTGTTGTGCTGATGAGAAAGAAAACACGCGTGGTTTAAAAGACATTCACACGAGCACGTAGGGTACAGTGAACACACTCACACATGTGCACTATATGATCAAATGGTGGCCCCGAGGCTCAGTTATCTGACCCCCTTTAATGTCTTCCCTGTCACACACTGCAGGGCACCGGGATCATGTAGAGCACTGTGTTTTCCCTTGTGTGCCAAAAAAACTAAAATCCACCCTTTTGCTACAGGAGCGTTAGATATGCAATGCTAATGAGACACTGCACAACAGGGTAAAATAACCTATATTTCCCCCCTGAACAATTGTTAAAAAGAGCAGAGATGGTGCGCTTGCAGAGCTCTTAATGACTTGAAAAATGTGAGAAAAACAGATGTAATTTGCCAGGCAAGGTAGAGTCATTTTGCCATATTCACACGGGGGAAATGTGCTGAAAAATAACCCGGATCATTTTTACGCTTTGGTAGAAAATAGCACGACTGTAATGACCAATATTTGGTAACGCCACAGCCATTATTCAGTGACCTGTTTACTCATGAGCCTTTGCTTTTCATCCAACCCACGCTCAAAACAGGGTTGTTTACGTTTTCCACTAAAGATAGAGCAGTGCTTTGTGGGTACATTTTATGTGTCCCAGTGCAGATTGGTCGAGTAATGGCCGGCATTTAAAGGATTAAATCCCTCCTAAGGACTCGAAAAAACACTTTTCTCCACAGTAGGACTGAAATAACTTAAATTATTTTCATGATATGACTCAGAAGTGGTTGAGGAGCTTTTTAGTAAGCAGCTGTAAAACACCCTATAATTAAAAGCCAAGGGTAAACTGGCCCGCTGATAATAATCGCTTAATATGAGGCTGAAGTTTCCATGGTAATGGACGGTAAGCAGTGCAGCCTATAGAACAACATGTTATGAGCGTGCAATAACAGAAGCTTTTGCAAATAATCTACGGTCTACTGGGGATGGGGGGAGGAAACTGTGCTAATCTGTTAATGTACTGTTGGCGGTCTGCCATCTCCAGTAATCAGCCGTCATGATTTATGTAGAATGTAGATATTAGTTAGTAATGTGCTTTAACACCCAGTGCCAGTTTTAATCAGTGTGGCCGAGAAGCACAATCGTTAAGTTTGACAAGTGTGTAAAACTCTCCCTTTTTTCATGATTTCTTAAAAATTCAACATCATCATCAATCAGCGTCTTCTCACCACTTCCTCTCTCTGCATGGCTCTCCCTGCAATTGAGATCTCTGTGTGTGTAACTGTGTGTGTGGGGTGTGTGTGGCACGTTTCTATCTGATGACTTTGGACGTACAGCGTTCCAATCTGTCTCAGTACTCAAACTGTAGTTGCCAGAAAGTGAAAGAGAGTGGCCACATTTCTTTGTCTTCTGCTGATCTGTGTGTGTGTGTGTGTGTGTGTGCATATGAGCACCACTCAGCAGTGGCTTCCAGGAGCAAACATGTCTTGATGATGTTATCAGTCAGCTGCCCCCTTCAGGTAAATGTTATCAGCTCTAATGCTGGGCTGAAGGAAACGATAACACAGTGTTGCAGCCAGCAGAGATGACAAGCCAGCATCCAATCTGCATATCAAAGCCTCGGCTAAATTCCTCTGCCATCTGTGTGTGTGTGTGTGTGTGTACGTGCATGCATGCATTTTAGAGGCTGTGCTGCCATTTCTCCACAGTCTCAGAGGCAAGCTGGCCCGCCCCAATCCCTGATAAACTCATCCATTGTTTCGTGGAAATAATAAAAAAAGGAGCTTAATTATTCGCCAATAAACATCTCCGAAAACCTGATCTGGCTCCGTGTTTCTGTGGGAACGCAGGCCTCGATACCATCTGTCAGCGTGTCTCTTTGCTTTGAAGGAGCTGTCACTCAAAAGGCATGCTCTCCTCTCTGTCTGGACACCGTACACCTACAGCAGCTGATGTGACAATCGCGGCAGACACTGATTCATCTGGCGTGGGACGGGCCCTCTATGTGCTGCCATTCTCATAGAGAACCAGATGCTGAAAGCAGAGGCACAGAGGGTGTTTCATGACTGGAAAATGAGCCTTTTATGTTCGATGAAAAGTCAATGAACAAAGACGGGGTAGGACGGTGTCATGTGTCCTGCGTTTAGGATAGAGTACTTGAGATAAGTGGAGACATCGACATTTGTTTTTAGCTCTGGTTACAAACTGAATATTCATGAGGTTAAAAATGAACCTCATTATTGTCCCAGACACCTTTTAATGGACAGCATTAACTTTTAAAGCGGGTCAAGTTGTATAAAGAAAAAGTATTTTGTCTCAGGTTGCAGGATAACAATCTAAGCAGGTCTTGTTTTCTAACGTCGTTCGTTTTCTGGACAGCTTCTGCAACCTGTTATCTCAAAGGGTTAGAGATTTTGGCAGCAGGGTGACACTAAAGAAATCAAACTCGAGTCCCTTTATCTCAAGCCAAGAAACCATGGATCTACTTTCTGTGCTTTTAGATCATGTGAGGGAATAACTGAGCATCAGTCCTGACTGCAGTTTGTTTCTCTCGGCTGCCGGCTATCAAATGTCAACATCCGTCTTTCAACCCTTGTTTTTGAGTTGTTTCCTGTGGATGACCGGGATACATTTTCAATTGTAGGAAAACAGCACAGCTATTGTCTTGGAAAGAAGCAGTTTCACCTGTTTTTTGTTGAATCCGTTGGCCAGATAAACCTCTAATTGGATGTGTTCAGGGTGAAAGTGTCGCTGATTAATTATGGAGGAAGAGTGTGCTCTGATTTAAAGAGAGAAGTTCTGAATTGGGAAAAGGATCGTGAATCGTTGCTTTGACTTTTCTTGATCTTGGATTCACGATGGCCCGGAGAAACAACTCTGGTTCATACAAGTATCTGTTATTCCGCCACAGGGTGAGACAGCTCCAGTTTTAAACGAATATCCAGTGTTTTACAGCGTGGCCCGGCTTCGGACTGGTGTGCTTCTCTTGTGATTTTCCTCCTTACTTTCTGTCTTCACCTTCACTAGCCATTAAAGCCCCTCGTCTCTTAGCACTGTCCTGGCGGCAGAAACTGATCCCTTTTTATAAGCTGTAGTTAGTGTCAGGGAAAATACCTGGGGGGGATCATTAGACTGTAATGAAGCAGGAGGTAAAATACCATGTTCGCCCGTCGCTCTCCAACATTCCTGATTGTCAGGTTTAATTATAGCACTAAAGGTCTTTGGGGCATTTTTCACTGCGTTTATCTCATTTCTTCAACTCCCCTCCACGTCTCCCTTTTAAGCAGATGGACACTTTGTCTAATGAGCTTTCTCTTCACCTCCCTGAAGACTTGCCCTCCAAGGGGTGGTCGTTCAGGAACGTGGCATTAAGAGGGGCATGTTGTGATGCGTAATTAGCAAACAGCAGTGCGGCGACTAAGGTTACTGTGGGAAAGCGCTTGTGTTAACCACGGCTCTCAGCGCTCTGGCCGATGGTATGGATGCAGGTTAAACAACATCTGTTCCACTCGGCTGCGTAGCGTATGAGCTTGATTAAAGTAGAGCGTTCTGCTTTTTACAATTCAATGTCTGCATAGCCCCCCCCCTCCAAGCGTCACCACTGACGTCCTCTTCGGAGGAAAAGAAAGAAGCTGGGTAGTCAAAACAAGTGAAGCAACAGAGCTGAGATGGGAAGATTAAAGAGCCATCCAGGTCCCAACATGCATGTTCTGGCACAGGATGGATAGTGTTGCATCCACTGTACCAGCCTCTCAGAGATAAGAGTTTGATTTGAAAGTGGTGACAGCCTGTGATTTGTTTCACTTAGAAAGTGCTGCTTAAGTGGCACAATAACCCACTGAGACTGAGTTGCCCATTTTCTTTTTATTGGCACACTTACATTTTAATTGTGTAAACAACTCGGTTTCATTACAGTTTATAGGCACTTAATTGGCACGAAATGCAAATGTAGCCATAGCTGAAAGAATAACATCAAATAAGAGATTATACGTTGAATCAAATACCCACCATTATGTTTTCTGACAAAATAAAGATATCATGATCTTCTCATCAGTTCTCTGACTGCTTCTAATATATTGAACGTTTATCATTTATATAATTGCCTTGCTTGTCTAAAGTTGTAACAGCTTCAAAGACAGATATTTTTTATGTGTGCAGACTGAAGCAGTTAATTGTTGGCCTGGGGGGGGCCAGCACAACAAGCTGTAAACACCACAATAACATATAATCACCTTAGAGATCGGGAGGGGCCAACATGGTTGCAAACAGGGTCTTTTTTTGTTGACACATCCAGCAGAAAAGGAGCAACATGAGCATTCATTTGGACCTTAACCCTCATTTTTTACTTACAAATGGGTTAAAATTTGAACCTACCACCGCCCTTCTAAATCTATCTTAAGCTAGGCTAACTAGCTAGACTTTAGCCAAACAGCTATCAGCATGGGCAGCTCCTAAATGTTACCTTAAACCTGCAATAACTGTAATTTTGGACAATGTGAGCAGCATAAATACTCCTTAAACGAAATGATCACCTTTAACTGTTTATATGTTCAGCCAAATGCTTATCTTTTATCGAACATCAAAGAGATATGGCGCAGTGTTAGCATTCTTTAGCAGTCGTATTGCTGGCCACATGAGTTTTCACCTGATGATAAATATCTCTCTCTTGGGCTGCTTAAGTCTTCACTGTAATTGCTGGCTAGTTGTGTGCAGGTAGCATACAGGGGGTATTTAGCAAAATTAATATGTCTTTATTACTAAAAGATGCTAAAACTGCTCTTTATCTGTGGGACTGTCACTTAAAGTCACACTTTACCCATAACACAGTCGACATGATGTTGGAATTATTCAGCACCAGCAAAAATAAGTACAAAAAAATGACAGTGGGATTATTTTAATTTCACAAGTGTTTTTGACCCATTCCAAAAGATTATTAATGTCAGTGGGGTGTGGATAAAGAAAGGATAAAGAATAAGACCATATGGTCGGGCTCACCAAAGGATTATGATTTGTTGTTGTTCGCATAAATAAAAGAGAGGCAGAGGGAGGAAAAGTGACTTCTGCATTGTTAGGAGCAGCGAGGAGAAAGCAGCTTGGCAAAACGGCACGGATTAGTGTGCTGCGAGAGCTTTCCTACCGACTGCTGTGTGTTCAGTTAGTGCAGTGTTGGGAGGGAAGGGGGGGTGCTACATCTCTGGTGTTTGCCCAGCGCTTATTCAAATATGAGCTTTGGAGTCTCAGTTCTTGTCCATGCACGAGCTAACTGCAGAGGGGGCGTGGCTGTCTCATCATTCAAAGTAATGATCCGAGAAAATCACAGCCCAGCGCCTGGGACGGGGCCGGGCTTTCACCTTTAATTCCACACGTCCTCCCCTAATTCACTGTTCAACTCAAGCAGGCACACCACTTAAACACAGCGGCGTGCACCCTCCGAAAACACTCCCTCTTCCTAAATATAAGAACTCATATTTTATTAGTCAGTCTGAAGAGGGGGCTCTCACATCTGTCATGCCTTGTAAGAGACATTAAGAGCAGTTTGTTTGAGCTCTCAGCCAATATTCACTCCTTCATGCGGCAGCGCAGTAATGGAAGAGCTGCGGTTAAGTGCAACCGACTTAGGAACTATTAAATATGCACGTTTACATCCGTCTTCTTCTTTGAGCATGTTTTTTTTATTACCATAATTAAATCTGAATGCACCTGTCAGCGCGGTGTACGTCATTAGGAGCTGTTGCTAGGGCAGCGGTTTGTCTCTCTGGGGCTGATTCATTTTCTGTCTTTACTCCGTTTCTTCTTCTTTAATCTGGGAGATAAACTAAACTGCGTGACTCTGAGATGTCTCACTAGACTCTCCGTCTTAAGTCCTTGGGATTTGCCCTTTCCTGTAGTTTGTAAGATAGGTTTCTGTGTATGTAAATGGTCTGCAATGGCTAAAATCCCAAATTCCTCCCCACTTGTGCTTCTAATGGCTAGCGGACCAACACATTGTTCCTGATAGGTTAAGGGGGCGGGACATCTCTGAGCGGATGACCAATCACAACAGAGCCAGCCAACTATCCCATCAGAGCAGACTGGGCTCTGGTTTCAGACAGAGGGTGAAAAGAAGTGCCTTTCTCGACAGTTTCTCAGCCAGTGTTACTTTGGAGTTGTGAAAAAAAACTTTGCTTTCTGGAATGTGAACAAATAATCAAAACCCAGGCAAAGTGAAACGAAATGAAATAAAGGTGGCATTCAACAACAGCAAAACATCTGTTTACTGAGTCTCACACAACTGTTTTATTCTGTTAGAAGATTTATAGATTAATGAACATGCCGGGATAAAGTATTTCTTAAAAAACGGACTCAAAAACATGAGCCTACCCTGTTGGTAGCTTTTAGTACGGTCACACTTTGCTACCAGCTCATATAATCTACCCACAAGGTTAAAATCCTTCAACGTTTTAGATTTTGAGGTGATAAATAGACATCAGTAGACGCTGTGCATAAAAACAGCTTTATTATATGTAGAAATGAAAGTTATTTTTAGGTTTTTTTAACTAGCCTTTTGCTGTACTGTGTTGAAAATATCACGGTTGAGAATAATTCAGACCCTTCTCCCTTTTTAATTGTGTCAGCATCTATACAGCCTGCTTATTCTCATTATAAATTCTCAGTTTTGTAGCAGTAATTAACCTTGCTCTCTTTTTTCAATCCATGCCGTGTTGGATGTTTGCATCTTTAAGTATCTGGGCCTGAACAGTCCTTGAGTATTCTTGCCTTTTTCCTTTTTTCTTTCCTCTTTCACTTCTCTGCTTCTTTCCCTACCCTCCCTAGGCCATTTCCTGTTTTTCTCTGTCCCTTTTTCTCTCCTCGTCACTCCTTTTCACAATCACTCTTTCTTCCTCCAGCCACACCTCTTAATCTCTGCTCTAGAGAGAATAGAAAGCGAGAGGAGAGCTCCGCTGCTGCGTCAACGCCTTCACCCTCTCATTTTCTCCTGATATGATACGATTGATTCAGCTGGGAGACACAGGCTCACTTAACGCCGTCCCTTTAGTCCTCTCCTGTTTCTCTCTTCCCATTCACTCTCCCATCCCTCCCTGGAAAATCTGAATCTGACGTTTATCGTTGCTCCTCTCGCAAAAACTTGTTTTTCCTTCGCTCGTAAAGCCTCCCAGACAGGGCTTATAAATGCTTAACAAGGTCAGTTTGGTATTGTGTCTCCTCTTGTATTTGTGAGGTTGTACTGGTGGTGCAATAAACAAAAAGGTCTCTCTGAGGCTGGAGGATCCTTTTGTTTCTGGACTCACAGTGAGACCTGATAGAGTTTGCAGCTTGTATATTTTGCGGTTAAACCTCCCGTATACCCTCCTCATTCCATCTGATTCACGGCTCCAGTTATTTTGCTTTCTCCCCCTCTTATTTCTGTCTTTATCCATCTCCATCTCCCTCTGTTTTTCCCTGAATTTTTTCCGGTTGGGAGCCTCCCCTCCCTCCCACAGTGCCCTCACCATACTCCCGTAGTCCCATGGCTCCAGGGTTTCCCTATGTGTATTTATAGGCGCTGGGCTCTGTTTTCTATCTGTTTATCAACAGCCGCCGTGTACCCCACCCACCAATTTACCAGACCCAGCCCTTGGATGCAGGAGACCACAGGCTGCAGTCACTCAAAACTCACTCCCTTATTTTTACCATTATATTCCCAAACCCTTGATTTATGCCCCGCCAAGTCTCTCTTTTTGTTTGCTTTTTTCGGGGGGTTTCTGAGACTCTAAAGCCCTCGCTGCCCCTCAGACTCAAACACTCCTCTCCTCTGTTCTTGTCAAGTGTGTATTACTTTAACTACGAGGCGTGAACGGTGATCCGCGGAGATGTGTGTGTCATAAATCAGACGTGCTAGTCGCGTACCGGAGCACAATGCCAAGTCACATCAGCGCACATTTTTCTGCCTTTGCAAAAAAAAACCAACAACATCTGAGTCAAACGTGGAGACACACAGAAGCACGGATCACGTTACCACTTCTACCGCTTCTTGGCCAAAGGTATAATTAAACTAATTGTCTCAGCAATAAATTTCAATCCAGACATGAAAGAAATGGAGGCTCGGGGTGGGGGGGGGGTTACGATACTAATTACTCACATATTTTGCAGCTAGTGTTCAAAGACCTGTGTTTCATGCGAGACACTGGCGCAGTGGTGCATGGTGGGTAATTCCCGGGTTGATTAAAGTGAAACTCAGGAGTTAAATGAAATTGTGCACAGCAGCCAGCTACATGATTAAAAAAAAAAAAAGAACCACCTTAAGTAATTAGTTGGTTGACTCAAAGAGGGAGACAACGTGGGAGGCAGGCTGCATGAAGCCGTCTGGCAGAATGAGACACTTCAACTGGATTTAATGGGACGTTGCTAACAGATGTATGAATGGTTTATCTCCTCCAGTCTACTTCAGCTCCACTCTGTGCTCTTTGTCAGCCAGTCTGAATGAGGCGAGGCACTACAGGTGAATAAAGGAAAGGCCTTTCATCCCATCATAAAGACATGTATATATAGCCTAGACACAGTCATGTACTTATGGTCCCATAATCAAGTGAATTAAGTCATGAAATGAATGCAGATTTCCCCCGTAAAATGTTAAATTGATGCCAGAAAACAATATTTCAGTTCATCAAAGACGGTATAATGAGTCCAGAAGTACGAAGATGGAGTCAGAGGTCTGATCAGACGGCAGAGACAGCTTACGGAGAATAAATAGGGGTTGGATGTCCGGTGGGTCTGCCGGTGGACGAGTGGCAAACAGCAGGCTGACACTGAGACTGAGATTTCTGAATTACATCCTTTCTTTTAGTGTCCTTTTTTCTGCAGAGGAAGTAAAGAAACCAGAACTCTGGATTCATTTGTTGTTTGAGGTGCAATATATGACTCGGCAGCTTTCAGACACGAAGACACTATTATTTTCCACTTCGATCTGATGCAGGATTTTCACTGGAAAGTGGGCGGGCCGTAATTTTGACAGGAATGACATCAATGTCCTCATAATATATTTCTCTAGAAAAAACCCTGATATCTAGCTGATAGAACTGGATTTGACCAAACATTTTAGAGTAATAGCTTAACATTTTACAAAAAAACAGTCATTTAGAATATTTTTTAAGAGGTTTTAGACAATTTTGCGAGAACAGATAAAAAATAAGGCACATTTTACATATCCACCTGCTTTGTCTTATATTCACCCTCATCTTTTATGATATAAACATATCTAGAGAAGGCTTTTTTATGCTGTAATATTACTGCAGCAATACAGAACACACATTATATCTATCATGATAGCTTGTGTTAAACAAAAAGTCTAGAGAAATATTTCAACATTTTAGAAAATTGCCATTCTTAGTTCTTACATCTTGTCATTTAATTCAGTAAGTGAATTAAAAATGAAGAGAATAAGCATATTTATTACAGTTGTAGACCGTTCTGTTTTCTATAAAAGGTCATTACCCCAGAGATCTGTCATTTTCCCCTGCTTGGCTTTATATTCCTCATCCATATGTGGTTAAAACCTGTCCAGAGAAGCTTTATTTTCTACTGCGGCCAACTAGTATAGGTCGTTCCAAACAGTCAGCCATGACGTCCGATGAACGACTGCGTTAAAACATCCCTGACTTTAGTTTATGACGAGGTAAAGGTGGCCTCTTCTTGTATCTAAATTCGCCCTCTTAACAAATCACTCCTCTTACCATCAGGCATCCTTCTTGCAAGTCCAAAGCCACAGGAAATGAGGAAAATCCATTAGCTGTGTGGTTTAAGCCGTCTTGCCCCCCCCCCCCACACCCCACACCAAACGCTGTACTTCAGTGGAGTGGAAGTCCTGCCCTGCGGGCCTGCATGACAAGGGCAGGGAAATTGGCCGGGCATTAATGGCAGCTTTGATTACTCTCCTGTCACTAATGTGGCCAACATGAAAGACAAGAAGAGGAGAGGGATGACTTCAGCCCCCAATCAGAGGCAATCTGAGGGCATCTGCATGTAGCCAGGGCATTTGGAGCACACAGAAAGGCTTTAAAGTGTGGGGGGGGGGGGGGGGGAAATCTGGTTTACTACGGAGGTTACAGGATGTTTGTCCTTCCTCCACCCTCTGGAGTCAGAAGGGTTGCTGTGCTGCTGTTAGCCTGTTTCACACATACATGCAGACGTGATTCCAAATAAATAATAGGGAAAATGAGAGGAAAAACCAACCAATTATAAACCAGAAAGTGCTTTGAAATGATATTGGCTGATGTTGCTTGGCATGAATCTGCACATCTGGGTAGGTTTTATTTTGAAAGGGTTTGCACTTGTGGAAATAGAGGATTTGAATTTCTTTTTTTAGGACAAAAGTTGGTGCTTTCATAGAGAGGATCTGTGTAAAATATGAGTATTCTTTTAACCAAGGATGCAGTAAATTCATACTGTAATGGTTTTCCACGACTAGCTAGTTACTTAAAATGAGCGAAACAATACTAGCCATAACCACTTTTATATATGCCATGTGTCCATATGTGGATGTAGAGCTGCACAATTAACCAATAATCCTCCCAAAAAGTATTTTTTAAGCGATAAGTCACACATTTTGTATGTTGAAGTCCTCAAATGTGAGATTTGATACCGTTTTCTTGGTCTTTATTTGTAGTAGATAGAATATATTTGCATATTTTAATGGTTGGATGGATAGAACCAGCTGTGGCTTAGGTAGTAATGGACTTTATACCACTCAGAGCGTCAGTGGTTCAATCCCCAGCCTCTGCAGTCAGCATGTGGAAGTGTCCTTAACGGTAAAGGCAGCTACATAACATGTAATGTAAAGGACCCTGGGCTCTGGGGTGGGCATTTGTCACTTCTTTTTGATGTTTTATAGACCAAACTATCAACTGAATAATTGAAAAATAATCATAAGTTGCAGCTCAAGGATACCATGTAATAAATAAATGAATATCTTCTGGATTATAGTGCCTTCTTTGCGTCAGTCTGTGCAATGTAGTTCATTGCTCTGACTCTGCCCACTGAGGTTAATCTCAACCCATCAGATTAGTTGTGCCTCCAGAGAAGCTCCTTCAAATGTTTGTATAACTGTATTTCCAATTTGCCATACGCTTGTCCCCAAGGGCGATGGTGTGTCATATAAAAGCTCATCCTGTGCTCCGAGTGCAGACATGTTGTTTTCTGCCCAGTTCAAAATGGAAGTGTGTGCCCAGTGGAGCCATTTGTGTAACCTGTAAGTGCAGCCTGTTCTGAGCCTGCACATAAACACATTTTTTACAATAGAAAACCTGTTCTGTTAAAAGGATTTTACTGGAAATTACTTCATTTAAATTCAAATGAATTCATTCAATTTGTTTCAAGAATATTTGGAAATTTATGTAAAAATATTTCCCATCTTATCTGAAGCAAATGAGGGCTGCAATGGAGAAGAACACGCTGTCCTCTTCTGATTGAGATGCTGTAATTTAGCCTTATTTGCCCAAATTATTGACGCTGGTAGAAATCTGGATGAATGAAGACTGAGTGAGCTGTTTGTTGAGAGGAAGCTGGAATCCGCATGATGTCTGAACCTGCTGTGAAAGGGTCTTTATCTCTTTGGAGATTGAGCGTTATTTTCAGGGTCACGCTTTTAAATAAAAACATGGATGGTTATTCGATATAAAGGAGTGTTATGCATCCTCGCCTGCAACACCTGTGGCCAAAGGAATTTATGTGGTTGTCCATATGAGCGTCTGTCCTACTCTTGTGCCACCGTATCTGTGGAACGCATTGTAGTAATTCTATGAAATCTGGTAAATGTTTTCACTAAGACTCAAGGTTTAGAAGGTCAAAGTCACTGAGACTTCATAAAACACGTTTTTGGCCATAAATATAGAATACCTTTGATCAACAACGACTCAAACGTCTAATAGGATTGAATGATTACATTATGTAATAACGCGTGTGAGTAAATATGTGATTGTTTTTGGACTTCAAATGTATTTTGATTATTACTCGTCTTGGTAATTCATTTTCTATTGAACAATGAATATGAAATGCCATATATAAAATATGTTAAAGAGGCCCTATTATGAATGCTCCCTTTCCTGTAGTGTGTTATACAGGTTTCGGTGCATGTAAATGGTCTGCAAGGGCTAAAATCCCAAAGTTCTTCTCTCTAGAGGGAGTTTCTCTCGCACAGTCTCCCCCCTCCCCCCCCATCTGAAACACCTCCATTGGAACTCTTTGTTTACTTCTAGTGACATCACTTTGTAACACTCGCTCTACTATTGGCGAGCAGATTTGATTGGATTGCTCAAAAGTGGGAATGACTCAGCGATTAATGACATACTGTCGTCTGAAAAACTGGCTTCCACCAAATCTAATTTGAATGGAAAAAAATAATCCCTCCAAAAAGTGTGTATGTTTCACTCTCTTCTGCACAACAACAACTTTACTCAGACGTCAGATAGGATTGAATGATTAAATGATGACATTTTGAACAGACATCTACACTAGCAATGTATCCTTTTGGTTTCCATATAATGAACTACTTTCTTGAGCAATATTTCCAATCGAAACTCATTCAACAAACAGACATATTAAGCCACACATGGCCTGTAAATGCTTTTTTGAAAGACCTTAAGCGCTTTATAAAGCACAGAGTTTATAATGTGAGACAGGAAGCTGATGCACTTTAAACCATTAAACCCTGGTTGTGTCACGCTGAGGAGCTGATTGACCCCGGTGTGAGTTTCTGAGATCGGCCATCTCCAGCTGTTTCCTCTGCCTCTCTCCTGAGGGAACACACACTCACACTCACACACACACACACACACACACACACACACACACACACACACACACACACACACACACACACACACACACACACACACACACACACACACAAATAGCATTAAGATGTGTGTCTGTTCGATTGGAAATGTTCCACCTGCTCACTCAGCATCAAACCTCGCCAGAAATAGCTTTTCCTTCCGAACACATCTCTCTCTTTCTTCTCTCTTCTGTGACCCACCTGGGTGCTCTTACTTTGCGTCTGGGAGTTCATTTAGTGTCAGCCATGGCCTTATTGACTGGAGTCGGCACAATGACTGCAACATATGTCCGTGAGACCGCCACGCTCCCCTGGAAAGGAATCCTCTCTCAACAGAAACATCCCTGCCTTTCTCTGCTCCTTTCATTCCCTCCTCATAATTCTATTAGCGCTTTCTATTCAGGACTGGCCTGATAAGTTGGCGGCACAATGAAGCGGAGCGATGGAGGGTTTCTTCTGGGGTTTGGATGGCTCTGGCCCGTGTGATGTTTCAGAGAGCGCTGGCTTTGTTCTCGCTCTGTAGCAGACACTGCGGCTGGTGCAGTATAGGCTGCAGTGTGTCTTTGGAAAGGCCTGTGTCTTCGCCACAAATGGCACAATATCATGGTGGAATGAAGTTGTACTGGGAAGTGGGAGTAGATTAGATAACATTTATATCTCTTCTGTATTATTTGTGTCACATTAAATCAACTGTACATATGGTATTATGTTACAAAAATAGAAATATAGCGTGGTTATCAACCAGTACTGCTAACAGCGGCTAACCTGGGAGTGAATGCTAAAGCTGCAAAAAACTTTCCTTAGAGCGTCCGTCTTTTTCCAACTTGTGCTACTGGAATGCAGTCAACTGGGATGTGAAGTCACTCCCAGTTTGGTCCTCTAATTTCTAATGTAAATTGTTTGCAGCATTACTTCTTGTGTCACTTGCTCTTACATAAATGAGCAAACCTAGAGACAGTGCGAAAGCGCATCCATGCATCTGCGCGCTCTTTGACGCACTTAATCGCAATGACTCGTCTTGGCTGCTTCAGGGGAATATGTGGTGTGTGTGTGTGTGTATGTGTGTGTGTGAGATTAATATTGCCCGTTTCCCTCTGCAGTGTGTGCTGGTGCCATTAAGCCGCGTCAAACAGAGAGCCATAATCTGGAATGAAGGGTCTGTTGCATGGAGATTTTCTCACTGGGTCATCATTAATGTTGCTCAGATTTAGAAAAGTCGGTGTGTGTGTGTGTGTGTGTGTGTGTGTGTGTGTGTGTGTGTGTGTGTGTGTGTGTGTGTGTGTGTGTGTGTGTGTGTGTGTGTGTGTGTGTGTGTGTGTGTGTGTGTGTGTGTGTGTGTGTGTGTGTGTGTGTGTGTGTGTGCGCCAGTCGAAGGCTTCAACCTCGACTACTGGGAAGCTATGCGATGATGAGCGCAGCCTGTTAGCAACCGCTCCCCCGGGGCTTCGGATGATGTTGTATGGCAGGCATGTTCACTTGCTGTATGTGAACAGTAAGAGACAGGAACATGCTTTGGACGTTTGATTGAATGCCAGAGGGGAAAGCAGAAGATGGAACGGCTTCAGTGGAAAGAGAAGAGTGATGAAAACACATCTGTATTGAAAACATAATGGCGTGTCTTTTCACAGGAACAGATTATAAACTACGGATCTCCACCAGGTGTGTCTCCCTCTCTCTCCTCCCAAACAAACAGATCTCACTAAATTGTCCCTTCCTGGCTTCCTTACAGTCAAGATAGCAGAGAAGACAACAAAAATGTGGATTTGTTCACCTTGTTTAACTTAATCATAACTTACCTTTTAATGAATCAATGTGAAGATGCTCCGGTCCAAAATGAGACTAAAACTAAGGACTGTATTGATGTCTGTTTTTAAGCCAAGAAAGGGCAAAATAGGCTCGCATCAGACTTACAACAGAAACACCTTTTGCTACTTAAGCAGGTATTGATCACTTGCACCCCTTACGAGCCAAAAGGAGTCAACAGTCAAGTCAACAATCAATGGCCGTATAAAGCAGTCAATAAATTAGGTTTTTCTCCCAACCAGAAGTGGTCTTTAAGTTAGACTGATGGATCGGTTAGTATGCTACAGCTCACACGACCAAATGAAAGATCACAGAATCTGAGGGCTCAAAGGAAATGGCAAACACCTGAATTGTGTAGAGCTAAATCCTGCACTAGACTGAAATGCTCAACTATAAATGCCTGGAGGAGACTAAAGAATGATTTAATTTGAAGAAGAAATGATGATGATCCTCCTCCTTCCTGTCCGCTCTCATGGGAGATGCTGATGTGTTTCCACTCGTGTGTTTTCCTCCTCTCCGTCCTGCATGGCGTCCGTCAGGTTGTGAGCGGGGCACCACCAGGCCTGCTTGGTAATACCTCCTAATAAATCCATTGCACGCTGCGAGAGCAAAAGGCCGGATGAGGGAGATTGAGGAGAGGAAGAAGAGGAGGAGGTCGGGAGTGAATAATGAGAAGTGCCAGGACTCAAGCTGTCCCATCAGGGCCCGGCGACACCCCGGCTTCCTCCTGTGCTGTTTGGTTACAGGCGGACGAGGCTACAGACAGAGATAGAGGTGGAGAGGAGCGGCCTGAGAAGTGAGCGGATGGATGTGGGCTACGTGCCTCGAGTGCTAATGGCTGGAGCTGAGGAGGGCAGAGCAGCTGATAATTAGCAGTAATTGTTGTTCAGGGAGGGAGAAAAAAAAGGCCAATTGGTTTGGGTTTCAACTCGGGCGCTTCTTTCTTTAATGTTCCATGCTGTGTTTGCTTTATTGTTTTCCATTTGATCCCAGAACCATGGAAAAATGACATCTGTAAGCAATAATTTGATTGTTTTTGAACTACAGATATATTTTTATTATTGCCTAATCTTGGTAATTCATTTTCTAGGGAATAATTAATATTAAAAGCTTTATATAAATTATTAAAAAGATGTTAAAGAGGCCCTCTTATGAATTTACCCTTTCCTGTAGTGTGTAATATTGATTTTAGTGTATGTAAATGGTCTGCAAAAGCTAAAATCCCAAATTGTCCTCTGCCTGAAACATCACCATTGGACTCCTTTGTTTACTTCCAGAACATAGTGACATCACTATGTAACACTCGCTCTATGGTTGGTTAGCAGATTTGATTGGATTATCCCTCAAACAGTGTGTATGTTTGACTCTCTTTTGCAAAAGAGTTGATTTTTCTTATATAAATTTGGCCTTTTAGTACAGGATAAGTGAGGAATGGGGTCATTTTTGTACATTTTCATTATACAAAATGTTACAATGGTGTGCTGCGAACGACAGCAGTGTGCCTAAATGCCCAAAAAGTGAATCAGGTTGAATCCGCCACGTCTCAAACATTCCCCTTTTCCACACAGTTGGAGGCAGCTATTATGAAAAGGGGCAAAGTACAGCCTGATGCCAAACTGCCTGCAATGAACCTGCAGTGTTTGCACAACAAGCAGCAAACCAAGGGTACAATCTTATATCCAATGTGTATATTCATTTGCATTTTCATAACACGGACACAATGAGAGCCTGACTGAAAGACTCGTGGCCCTGACACGCTGTAAACACAGACGTGCACTGCAAATACAGAGCTGTGAACTCCAGCGCTCCTGCTGCACTGCTGACTGCCCTGCGGGGGGGGGGGACAGAGAGAGGAAAGAGGGGAGGTGAAATGCAGACTTAAAGCAAGAGAAAGAACGACCATGACAGCGCTGTAAAGCAGCAGCCCTGTATGTGGTTACATAGAGGCTATAGGCTTTTGTTGCTGCACACTGGAGAGGAGAAGCTCTGTAGGTGAGGGAGAGAACTGCAGTGATGAACAGAGAGGGTTACACAAACTGAAATCCTTTCTTTTTAGGATTCTGCTTCTTAATGAGAGCCCCTCTTTAATTATTCAGCATACAGTGACATTATAACTGTATTTAAAATGTAGGAAAATACAACTTGACAGAATAAATCGAGCACAACATAGCATATAAGATAGAAAGTGGTTTATTGTTTCATATATTTATTAATTTTGACACATTATACATACAACAATGAACTGAACCCAGAATATATTGCAGTGTAGGAAATTACTAGATAGAAATATATGTTCAATTGAAGAAAAATAAGAGCTAAATCCATTTATATAGCGTTTAAAAAATAGCAAGAAAATATGAATAAAACAAGATAAATATTAATGAATAAATATATCAAATAAATTAGGAAGATGATTTATTCACAATTAACTAAAAAGAAAAAAGTTACATTGGTTAACAATTGAAAATAGATTGCTAAATAAAATAACACATTTAGATCAAAGATGAAAAAAGACAATAAAGATAAAAATATATTTTAAAAAGTATCTTATCTTAAGATGTAAATCTATTTTTACAATAAAAAAAAACGCTAAATAAACGAATAAAATGGATATGAAAAGAAATATTCCCCCAAAAATTATAAATATATAAAATAAATTAAGAATCTGCAGCACACTCACTATCGTTTCAAAAGTGTTTCCTTCAAATGATGAGTGACTGAAGAGAAAGCTCTTGAGATCAAAAGCCTATTGGTCATCCAGGCATTTTCCCATGAATAAGTTGATGTCATCCATACCTGACCTTTAACCCCCCCCCGAGGCGTGCACCTGCGTCTCATTACAGCAGACAATAGCAATCGTTTTTCCAACCCTACCTCGAGGAGCCTCACGTTTACATGGATGCTCAATTCCAATTACACTGCGCTGATTGCAAAGTCGTCACAAAACCTGCTCAATGGCACACACACACACACACACACACACACACACACACACACACACACACAGGAAAGCAACAATGGCCGCCTATTGTTGACGCAAGGAGAATTTCGAGAGGCTACATCAATCTTGTCATCAAAAATCAACATGCTTGTGAGTCTGTGTGTCGTGTTTGTGTGTGCAGCGTCAGTGAATGTGTGTGTGCAGAAATGAGATTCACCTTTTGGTCGGAGCGAGGTTTTACTGGACTGTGGGTCGATGGATCAATGTTGAGTGGAAGGCACACACTCAGCAGAGCCAGAATAGCCCTGCAAAGGCCACAGCAATCAGTCTTAGCCCGACCTGTCCCCTAATCATCCACAAGAGATTCTCTTTCTGAATGGAGCTTCTTCTTCTTCTTTTTTTTGCCACTTTAAGCTCTTCCAACAGGCAGCAATTACAGATGTGGGTAATTAAGTGTGATGACGCATTCACTGTCCATATTAAACCGTGATTGTTATTTACCAGCAGACAGTATGAAAGTTACAGCAGCAGGTTTAAAGGGACCCTATTAAGCTCATTGTCAGGTTTGTCTCTGTATTCTGTGCCTCTACTATGTCTTGTTTTATGCTTTAATGTTCAAATAGTGCTTTATTTTTCTCCTACTGCGTGTGCAGGCTTCACTCTTGTGTACATTTGAGCCTTTGCAGACCATTTATATGCACACAAACCTATATAACACACTACCGGAAAGCTAACCCCCCCCCCAAAAAAAATCAACCATAATGGAGCCCCTTTAACTTAATCTCACAATGCTCAGGGCATCAGATGTAATCTCAGTGCTTGTGTTGACCCTGAATGAGCAGTACAGGCTAAACTGCAGATTGCTAGCTGGCAGGCTAGAGTGACGAGTAAATAATAGTGATCCAAAAATGACAGGCGTTCATCAGGAGAGAGGGGCTCCATAATAACACTGAAGCGGCTCTCTCTACTCCATTCAGGCTGACTTTCCTTCTGCCTCAGAGCAAAACCTTGGTCAGCCAAAGGTCCTTCAATCCAGTAAATCTTTAAAGACTTACTGGGCTTCCTTTTCAATATCAATCGTACGTAATTGTTACTATAGTGGCTGTTGGTTATTCATAGAAATGGCACACAGATTTCAGTCTCATTGTCGGGGGTTTTAGCCCGCAGCGATTGGTTTCGATAATGGCTGGTCTGTATGTGGCTAATCAGTGCGTACTAGAACGTTTTTAGCATGCTAACCTGTGAAACTAAGAATATATACCTCCTTATCATCAGCAATACACATTATCATTCTGAATCAAGCCGTGGAATTACTTCAGGTTTGTCGTATGATGCCGTCAAGACTTTTGTAGGTTAACATGGGAAAGAGACGCCTGTAAAATAAGCAGTTTTGAGATCTTAGTACAAACTCTTTTATATCCCTTCTTCAAATCATTCATTTGGAAGACTTCTAAAATGCACTAAAAGCTAAATCCAAAGTGGTGTTTTCCCCTCTATTTGTCTATATCCAGTTCTCTTTATACATCCAGTCGGACATGTAAGCATGCTGATGTTAGCATTTAGCTCAAAGTACCACTGTGGCTCAGTAGGCCTACAAGCTCGAGCTGCTAGCTAGTTTCAATCTACGTTATTTTCTATGGCTAACACCACAATTTGCAGTATTTCAATAAATCAGCATACTGAAATTGCATAATCCAAAGAAGTCTCTGTTTCCTTCAAAGGAATTGGAGGATTCAGTCTTCCCCCTGCTCTTGAGAACTCGTTCACCTAAGAAAGAAATCACTTACTTATTGAACGGTGCATCCATAAGTACTTCATTATCTAATCTTCTCCCCTCGACACGGTTTGAGTCCTGAAAATTGTACCCATGTATCACAGTACATACAGTAGGCTATTTCAACAGCAGGATTCAGCTCATATAGGTGCAAATACAGTCCGTATAATTGTGCGGCATAATGTGATTACTTGGTCACCGAGCCGCGTGCTGCGCTGCTGAGCGGCTCCACGGCGGTGGCAGCGCTTCATTGATGCCGTTTTGGTTTTGAATGCTGAATGAATGGTGCAGATTAAGGATCATCTTTTATGCCATACGGGGAAAATTCATCATCGCTCCTTCCCACTCACGGAGACACACGCATGTGTAATCCACCTCTGCTTTAGAAATGGAGATTAGGAAACAGTTCAGTTGTCCTCTTATACAGTATGGCTTATATGGCAATCCAATGAGGCAAGTTTACATTTCCATAGAGAGATGCTGCATGTTTTATCGTGCCTTCATGTTTCATTTCTTAGTTTGTCTATCAATCTGTCTGTCTGTCTGTCTGTCTGTCTGTCTGTCTGTCTGTCTGTCTGTCTGTCTGTCTGTCTGTCTGTCTGTCTGTCTGTCTGTCTGTCTGTCTGTCTGTCTGTCCATCTACCAATCCATCTACCCATCCATCTATCTATCCATCCATCCATCCATCTATTCATCTATAAGACTAACTTTCTATCTATCCGTCTGTCATGTACTACATCCATTTCTTTACCTCGCTCTTCTTTACTCGGACCCATCCATCCTTCACTCCAATTTGTTTTATTCAACCCTTCGTAGGTGGCAGGAAAGGCATTAGGCGTTTTGCAATGCTTTCTGTAATTCCATTCCCAAATTCATTTTTTAATCCAGGACAATTTAATTAACTTCCTGGTTTCCTGCTGGCTTTGATGCATTTGAGACGGGAAAAAAAAAGTGATTGGACATTTCCAAGGAACATTCCATCACTGGGAGGAAGGGCGATATCTGGAAGTGCCTCGCTCTTCTCTTCTGTGGACGCGCCGCTGTGCTCAGTTAGCCGCGGAAAAAAACGTATTCCAACAAAAACATCAGGCCGGGGATGCTGCTGTTTCCAGAGCAGTAGATTCAGATGGAGAGAGAAGCTGACAGCCAGAGATGGAAGTGTTTCTTTCTCCAGTAAAAGACTCAGAGAGATTTTAAGGAAGATAGAGGCGCCGGGCTGAGAGGTGGCGCCGCGTTAGCACGTGTTCTGTCGAGGCGCAGACATCCTGCTGTCAGAGGCGGCGGTATATCTGTCTCAGATTATGTTGCACTGATGGCTTCATCTTTACGGCCTGTTTATCTGCTCACAATATTTACAGGAGGATGACATGACAACGGCTCAGGAGAGGGAGAGGAGGAGGAGAGCTCCCTGAATATTATTGTGTGTGTTTAGACGCTTGTCTTTGTACGTGAAGTATTCAAAATGCTCTTGTTTCTCTCATACTGCCTGTACCTCTTTTCACCCTCTGTCTTGCCTTCTGATTGGTCAACCGCTTAGTGATGTCCCGCCCCTTAGCCTATAACGTACAATGTGTTGGATTGCCAGCCAATAGAAGCAAGATTGTTGCATAGTGAAGTCATTATGTTCCGGAAGTAAACAAAGCAGTCAAATGGAGGCTGTTACAGTCACTGTAATGGTGACATATGTAGTCCAAAAGGTATAAAGGACTACAATTCCCAAGGTGTAAAGGCCTGTTTTCTTTGTTACCTGTGCAAAAAGTTTGTTGTTTGTTGTTGTAAGGCGTGTAGTTTAGTTTTAATTCTAATTATTAGTTATTTGTTTTGCTTCTTTTTGTGATTCTGATTCTGAAGCCACGACAAAGGCGTTTCAGGGAGTGTGTTCCAAACTCCCTCTGGAAGGACCTTTGGGATTTGAGCCTTTGCCAACCATTTACATGCACACATCCAACCTTTCTGTCTCTTGCCATCTGAAAAGCCTCTCAATATCAATCTGGTTTCACGTCTTCTTCCGGCGTCCTCCTCCTCCTCCTCCTCCTCCTCCTCCTCCTCCTCCTCCTCCTCACTGTCTCGTTAAACCTCTCACAGCTGTGTTTTGCTCTGTGATTTTCATTTAAGACTATTCTCCAGCCTCTTTGAAGTGTCTCCAGATTGAAAGGGAATCTGTTTTGTTGTGAGAACGTCGGCTATTTATTCAGGATGCCTTCATTTGCATGGCGCTGCCCCTCAGGACTCGTAGGCTGAACTTAAATAAAAAAACAGGATGTAGTTTCATTTTAAAATCATCTCCATTGCAGGATTCATTATGTATTGACATTATCTTTAATCACGCACATTGAGATATGAATGGGAGATGCATTTAACATGAACACATAACAAAGTGTGTGTGTGTGTGTGTGTGTGTGTGTGTGTGTGTGTGTGTGTGTGTGTGTGTTGTCAGTATATCTCTTTATTCTTTCATCACTTGCCAGTATGTGTCTGTGTACCCTATATATCTCTATTTGTGTCTCTCTCCTGTGTCTTTCCTAATCTGTCCCTCCCAAATGTATGTGTGTGCACGCACCTACCTTTGTGTGTGTGTTTCAATGTGTCAAAGAGACAGACAGAGTGTGTGTGAGAGAGAGAGAGCTGGAAGGAAACAGCTGTCTCTGTGTGTCAGGCCTGGGATCTGAAGGGGTAAGGAAGTAACGGAGGAGGAGGATGAGGATGAAGAGCCCTGCAGTGCCCGGGGAGCTCTGACAGCCATCACACTTAGAAACTGCAACACACGTTATCCCAAACCACACTCGCACACTTCACACACACACCTGGATGATGGTGTGACGGTTGTTTAGAGAGCCCGGGGGTGTTTGTGGTGCGCTACGTACAGATCTTTATTTCATTATATCCGCAAACACCAGCGTTTAGAGGCACAAGCTGAAATCTTTTAGATTTAAAATCACCTGGAGTTATATTTGATCAGCTTTGACTTATATTTTGGGGGTTTTCTTTCTTTAAAATTCTAACTATCATAGTTGCAAACCCACTGAAACAACCAGCAATATATGACTGTAGGACTTCTGATGAAGAATGGCTAATCAGTTAAGCATTCAAATGAGAACTATTACTTTAACCCTAAGTGACCATTTCTTTCCCTTATCTCTTATATTTCCTTAATTCCTTCATAGATCTATATTTCATTTAAGGCAGATACTAGGTGCACCCAGGTTATTTTTAGATAATTGCATTCGAATATAATTAATTGACACCCTATATTATAACATACACACCCATTTTCAAATATACAAACCTTTGCAGCACTTTCCAGGGTTTCCTTTCATCCTCCCTTTCTCTTTCTGTCTTTCCTTTCTTTCTTTCCTTAACTCTTTCCGTTTCCCTATTTCCTTTGGTGTTTGAGTGTTTCCTTCCTTCCTCCCTTTCTCTTTCTTCTTTCCTTTCCTCTTTCTGTCTCTCCTTCTTTCCTTTCCTTTCCATTCCTTTGATCTTTCAGGATTTCCTTGCATCCTCTCTTTCTCTTTCTGTCTCCTTCCTTCTTTCCTTTGTTATTTCAGGATGTTCCTTCCTTCCTCCCTTTCTATTTCTGCCTTTCCTTCCTTTCCTTAACTCTGTCTCTCTCTTTCCTTAACTCTTCATGTCCTTCTTCCCTTTGGTCCCTTCCTCCCTTTCTCTTTCTTCTTTCCCTTCCTCTGCCCTTTCACAACACCAAACTGTCCTCTCCATGTATCACCTACTGATCACTTACTCAATAAACCAATCGGTCACAGATTCTCATTAGTCCACCAAACCCTTCTCACAGACCTGAGGACACAGCGCAGGTACACGGTAACACGTGTCTTCAGCTGGTACGCCTGTCTCATATTCTAGTAAAGTGCTTTTTTTTTCTCAATTCATCAAATGTCATTGCTCTAAAGGTCAACCTTCACATGTGTTACGCTTGAGATAAAACAATGAACCGCCTCCTCTCATCTGCAGCTTCCCTGCGGCGTCTTCTCTTCTGTTTGTTGACCCATAGGAGGGATTTGCTATCATACCCTCATGCATTTAAAGCTTACCTGCCTCTTCGCAGCTCACACAGCCCTATGAAGGCTTCTTTCAGTATGTGTGTGTGTGTGCGTGTGTGCGCAAGTAGGATCCTATATTTGTGTGTGTGTGAGTTTCGTGTGCTTTGCCAAGCCTGTGGGTTTGACGGATGATGTGTGACAAGTGTGTGGAGTCAGCCCTTTGGTGGGAACCCTCTGGGACTGCAGGACGCCCTTGTCCCTTTTTTTTTCTTTTACAGCATATTTCTTTTACAGTGCAGGCTGTGGCCCACAACCACAGCTTTGGGCTTATGGTGATCGATTGGCAGACTGACTTTGAAAACAAGATAAAACTGTGCATGCTACGCCCTGATGCACTGTTGACACGCTGATACTTTGGGTATTATGCATCACCTTGGGAAAGATAGTCGCTCTCAATGTAGAGTCAAAGGAAACATGATGTTTTGTTTACATAATTCGGCTGTAGGAGAAACAGGAAAGAAGAAATTGGATGGTGTCCAAAACTGTTAGACCGTGAAAAAGCTGAGGAAAAAAGAAAATAACACTGTATTTTTTGTTGTGTGCAGGAATGTACAGTGGCTCATGTATAATGCTGAGCTGTCACTGCTCTCTGCTATGGATAACTTGCACTGGGATGCAACGCTGAAAGAAAAGCATGGATTTGGGATATAGCGGGGGGAAAAAATCCCAACTAGGAGAACACTTTGCATATTCTAAGTTTTGATAAATGTATTATAGCAAGTTAGCCTTTACAATATATAGTGTCACAAGTTAAAGAAGCGCCAATTACACATGAACCTCCGTTTACTCAGCCTGTTGACTAATATGATTCCCTTTTGTATTGCATTGTGGGAAATGCAGGAGTTTGACCTCAACTATAGCCCAACAATCTGCATATTTCTGCCTTTTATTGCTTCAGTTTTTATCATTCTTGTTTAATTATTTCCATTGCAAGTCTCCCAGCTTTGTGGAACAGCAAGACTAATTTGCTAGAGTAACTGAGCTTTGATACCAAGCATGACAGTTTAATAAAGGGAACAAAACAAAAGTAATCTGTTTTGTTGAGAAGAACATCATGATTTCGCTTGAAAATTGGACTTGTTATCTAAGAGAAAGATAAAGATCACTCGGTTCAAGTTACACATGTCTTCTGGTTTCCAATGAGGCAGAAACACTGTGCTCCAGGCTGGAAGTGTTTGTTTGACTTTGATTCGAAAGGTTTTAGTGATATGCTTTCCTCAAAACACTCTTGCTTATTCAGTTGTGTTGTATGGAAACATCATTTTAAGGAGTCCAGTCCAGTTCCAACTCATCACTGACTGCAGGGCTCCTGAATCATATTCGGACGGAGTGGATCTGAGCGTATTTGTATTTGCAGCTCGAGGCTAAATACCTTTCTGATTTGATGTCAATAACAGGGCAGAAGGAAATGCCTCTTCCTTACTTCCCCTCCTTCCTATCTCTCCATCCCCTGCTGGTGTTGCAGAGGTCAGCTATGCACTGTTTTCCCAGGTAGATTTTCCAGATGCAGCGCTCTCATTCACCTTTATATTCTCACACCGTGGTGTGTTTCGCTGCGAGACCTCCATCGGCTGCTGGAGCCCCTCGGAGCGGGGAGCCAAGCCAAGAAAGTGTCTGACCACCCAGTGTAAACTATGTGTTTACAGAGAGGCCAGGGTCACACTGGGCATGCTCAGATCGGTACGTCTCACCTGCCGCCGGTGATAAAAGATCTGAATGTTGGCGCAGCAAGCCGGATAGAGAGGCGCCATCAAACTCCTGTAAAATACACCCTTTCTTCTGCCCTTACATAACAGTTCTACTACAAGGAAGGAGAAGAAACTAGCGCTTCTCCTGGTGATAGATAGACTCATCATTCAGCATAAATCCACGGTGGATTAGTAAATATTTTAAAAGGTTAAGCTCAGCCATGCAGCCCAAAGTAAAAGGGACGAGTAGATTTTGAGTTACCAACATCTGTGTCCTCGGAGCTCAGTGCATACTGTGTACTCAAACATTTATAGACTTTATAATGTGGTCATGCATTTATGTATGTTTCCCCCTGCCTTTACGGGGGCGGCACAGCTTCCTCAAATCAACATGCCCCTAATGGTTCGCTTGATCAGAACACGCTCAGACTCGGCTGAACACAGGTGCTGCTGTTTAAGGATTCAGACGTCATGTTACGGCTGCAGGGTTGGGAGGGTTACTGAAGAAAAAAAAAAAGCTATTCTGTTTTGATTACCAGTTACCTGTAGCAAAATGTAATCGTTACCTGATTACTCTCCGTTCATTTTGGATTACCTCCATATCCAATGCAAGTGTCTGCAGTGTATTATGTAAGACAACAGAACAATGTGACCTTAGGAAAGCAGAAACCAAGATATTAAGGATCAAAATGTGTGTATTTATAGGAAAACCTGCCTTTCATTTAGCATATTCAGGCAGTAGCCTATGAAACACACACTGCAGTTTAAAACAGCAGAAATGAAGTCTAAGCTGACAGAAAATGCTCCATTTTAGTTTAACACACACAGTTAAGCTCACACACACTCTTTTATGAACATATTGGTTCACCTGCTGGATTAAAAACAGAACAAATGAACCGAAGAAAGTGAAAACCGTGAAGCAGATTCAGGCAGTAGGCGTATGGATTCACACTTACAGTATGAGCCTACAGAACAGCACAGTTTACAGAGGAGGGACGATGCTTTTATTAGAAACACTATATGCTTTGTAGTATGGTTTTTTTGTTTTATGTCAAAGTAAGGACTCTTTCTTTCAATTAAAAACATTATAATCACAACATATTGCATAATTTAGCAACAGTTTGCAGTTTTACGCAGTTAAATACATGCTTTTAGACAGAAAAACAGACAGACTGCGCTTCATAAACACACTATTATTGATTTTTAGTGACATAATCCTGCTAGTAATCCCTAATTTTTAGAAATGAAACAGTAATCTGTCTTTGTTAAAGCAACTGTCCGGGTATACAGTTGCTTTTTTTTTTCATCCTGATTGCATAATCGCGTAATAAGTCATCCATTACTCCCCATGCCTGCCTATTTGTTAGTTTAAAAACCTCTAAGGAGACATCTTGTGTCCTCTTCCCTGTCCCTGATTATCCTCTCCATTTAACTCCAGTGCCATTGTCACTCTTCAGCTTTCTTCTTCCTCCCCCCCGGTCAGTGGGGGGTGTCATGCCACGCTCTAAATAACTTTATTGACATTTGAATTGGATGTGGATCACGGTAATTATCCAGCCTTCCTGCTTCCTGGCTGGCATTCAGTGTGAGAGGGGAGCGTCGGAGCAGCCGGGGCCACAGGCAGAGGCATTAGTATCGAATGTAAACACATGGTGGTTTTCACATGTTCTCCTCCTCTCTCATATTCACTGAGTCGCAGGAAAGCAACGACGCATAGCACGCCTCATGGAGCTGTGTTTTTGGTGCATATTGGAGCTTTGGTATTTAGGCGATTCCCCCCTATATGTATGAGACAGCAATGTAGCAGGACTATGTGAAATATGCTCGTGGACTTCTTTAAAGGCAGAATGACCATGAATCCTCTCAAGAGAATGTTTGCTCATGCTTATCCTCTGAGATATCTCCATGGCGACGCTCCGGTACGGTCAGCACAGCCGTGGAAATACTGGGAAGTTAGAGCGTCACCTTATTACACACTTCAATGGAGTATGGTTACAATACATAATAAAGGGGCTTTCCTGATCATGGGCCAAAGTTCGTTCACATCCTCACGTCTTTTTGCGGACAGATCTGCTGTTTTTAACGGACTTTTCTATTGATTAACCTGCATTGAGGTGTCAAGCAGAAACTAGTCTTCAGTTGTTTATCGACAAGCACAAGAGAAGAGTTAGCTTAGCATTAAGAGTGGAAACAGGGGGTAACCCTGCTCTGTCCAAAGGAGACACAATCTGTCATCCAGCACCTTTAAAGCTCACTAATTCAGGAAGTCATCATCAAGTCTTCACTGGAGATACTCAAGAAAGGACAAACGCATATCTGAATTGTAAATGGAGGATATTGGGTAAAAAGAGACAGTTTAAAGTCCTTTAAAATCTCTCTTTTTTAAAGAAAACGTCACATTAACACTATGGATCATGTTAATGTGTGATCTTTAGAGGCGCTGGTGGGTTATTTTTTACTTTCAGACAAAGCCAAGCTAGCTGTTTCCAGTGTCCAGTCTTTATGCTAAGCTAAGCTATTGGCTCTAGGTATATATTTAGCGTACAGTGCTGTTAATCTTCTCATTTAACTGATGTTGACCAATCCCTTTTAAAGACCAGCCATTGTCAAAACAGAACAGGTAAACCTTTCGAAATGAAGAGTAAAGACCTTATTTCTCAGATTCACTGCTTTAACCTCAGACTCACTTCACTTTTATGAACCTTTTTATATGATAGCCTCCAAAAAGCATCACTGTGTTATCTGCCTAAGACTGGTAATAACTTACCTTCACTTCATATGTTGGACGGAATGATCCCGTCCTGAGCTGCCCCGGTGTGCATAGACACTTTCAAAGTCAGTATCATTTTTCCTCTGTGTGGAGCGAGGGCTGTGTCCCTGAAGCAAGGCTATCCAGGAGAAGAGAGCGATACAATCACCAGACGCTGCTCGGCCTTTTCCTGGTAACGGCTGTTAGGAAGTGAGGGATGAGCAGGAGAGAGGGAACTGAGTTGAGAAATGTTGAAGGGAAAAATAAGCACAACATGTACCGAACTAAATGATGATTTACTTCGGTCAAACTTTCACACATCTGCCGAGAGATTGAAGGATGGAGAACGATGAGAGGAATACAGATAAAGTGAGGAGGACATTTTTAGTGGATGAATGTGTTTCTGGGCTCCGTGTTGCGTTTGGTTAATGACTGGTGCATATGTCAGCCGTGCAGCTGTGCAGTTACAATCAGCCAGGCAGCTGAGGAAGAAAGATGGAAAGGAGAGAGCGAGAGAGAAAAGGGGAGAGGCGCACACACACACACACACAGATATAAAGTATTAAGAAGAAAGCAAAGAAAACTGTTCTGCCGAGGGAGAGGAGGCGAGATAGTAGAGGATTTTTTTGAGCGAAATAAACAGAGGCATCCGGAGGGAATAGAGAGAGAAGGAGAGGTTGCCAAGATAGTTTCCATTCTTCTCATCCTCCCTCAACTAGCTGAAGCAGAAATGGCAGAGGCTGCAGTCCAAATCATTACTCTCAGCTGCCTTCCTGGAAAGTATTTACTGTTGTCAATACAAAACAGCAAAGAGAAGTGTATGAAAGGGAAGAAATAACTCAAATATGCAGCGCCTCGGTGGAAAGATAGCTTTTTAATGACGCCGTGGATTCCTGAAAGACATTATTTTCTAAACCTGGCCCCTTCTCAGGGAGCCTTTTCACCTCCTTTGACTTGGTCTTTTCACCTCGGCCGTCCTGGCTGTCCTGCCCCATCCTTGGCCGTCCTCCATCAGCTCTGGGTTTTAAGCCTTTAAGAGCCTCTTTTCCCCTACAGTAAGAGCTTTACGGCCCGAATGTGAGTGGAAAGCAGTTTTTTTTTGGGGGTGGGGGTCAGAGCTGGACTGAAATAGGTACAGATCCAGAACAGGAGGAAGCGTGTGACCTTCGAGTGTCCCGGCTTCTTGTTGCCCCACAAAACATCCACAGTATCTCCGCCCTTTTGTGAGGCAAGGACACAGGTTTATTGTGTCTCGGTTATTGCTCACGGACGCTGTTTTGCAGTGTTAGGTACACAGGTGTAAAGCAGAAGGGTTTTATCACAGGCTGAGCCCCGGTGGAGTGGTCTTGAAGACAGGGATTGATTCAAATCCAATGCATCAATATCAATGTGTACCCTGCTAAATACTATTGAGTCCTGTTAGTAATTCCTTGTCTTGCATTTCTGCTTCTTGTAAAATACAGATCCAAACACCTTTTGTAAGCCCAGGTAACAATGAAGCAGTTAGCAGATATCAATAATCGATTGATCCTGTAGGTCTTTTGCATCGAGCTTCTTAAAGGTCAACATTGTCTTGTCTTCTGGACTGAATAAACACTTTCCCCAGACATCCATTTGGGACTCCTGGGATCTTATAATGGCTATTTTTGGTCACTGTCACACTTTACACAACCAAGAAAATGATTGTTACACTCAGCTCTAGTTCAGTATGTCTCTTTGTCAGTGTGTGTGAGGGATTTGCATATTGCTGACTGTCAAAACCTCGGCTTTGCACGACAGTCATACCTGACCTCCATTCTTCTTTTTTTCTGTGTCTCTTCAGGCAGACCCGGGAGCAGGAGACCCCCCCAGACTTCTTCTATTTCTCCGACTTCGAGAGACACAACGCAGAGATCGCTGCCTTTCATCTGGATAAGTAAGTCACCGTCAGCCAATCTCAGTTAAGAGGGGTGGGTCCTGTTATCTGTGACACCGTGTTGTCACACGTTCATCTGTCTTCTCTGTAAAGGCTTTTCAACTTCTTGTGACACAGGGACATTTTTAACCACAGGCAAGTAGACGGGGCAATCAGCTTTTTCTAAATCATTTCAATAATAACTTTGAAAGTGCGAGCTACACTACTCTGGGTTTTAAAAATGGTTGTTTTGAATCTACTCCGGCCACATTTTGAAGGACAGTCTACACAACACTGCTGCTGCTCAGCCTAGTCTACTAATAGATTGGTCAGCTGGTTGGCTCTGTTTGGTCAAACGCTTAGAGATATCAGGTACAAAGTGATTGAGTGCTAGCCAATAGAAGCGCAAGTGTTACATTGTGATGTCACTATGATACGACAGTAGAAAAAGGAGTCCAATGGAGGCATTTTTGAGCGTCTAAAGCAGTGGTTCTCAACTGGTCAAGCCTCAGGACCCACTTTTTCCTTCGTCAATAATAAAATAAAAAGACAGACTCAGAGCCAATCCTGGATCCCCGTTTCTAGTCTGACATTTCCAGTCAAATTTCGGCCTTCAAAATAAAAGTGGCCTTCAAAATAAAAGTTTGACTTTCTTTACAGGATTTCTTTTCTTTCCTCAACTTTTATTTTTTCACTTGCATAACTGTGACCCACTCAAAATGGACCCACCAGTTGAGAACCACTGGTCTGGAGGGAACTTTGGGATTCTAGCGCCTGCAGCCATTTACATAAATCCCCAATATGGCCTCTTTAAAACTTAGTTCTTAAGCATTTGATTATCGGAATCATGCTGGACTGTATTTAGAAGAAAAAAAGATATCGTCTTTTATACTCCACATACTCTTCCTTCCTTGTCAAACCCCGGTGGCTACATCACCCTCAGAGGGCAGCAGTGGATGTCCGGTGCAGGGACCGCCTCGATGACAAACATTTTCAACTAAATGTGGAAAAAAATCCAATGTTCTTGAAACTGCTCTTACTCCTTCAAGCCCAAATGCTTCTCTCCATCCCAGAGGACCAACGTCCTGCAGGTTTGTGTTTCTCCCCTGATTGCTAATTTGCTTCTCGTTGTGTCAGCTCATTGACCACCCGGGAGGAACAAAACCCTGCAGAACACCAAGCCTTAATTTTACAGTGAAGCTTAAAGATGGGTGCAAGATACAGGTCCACGTGTGTGAACGCTGTTTCTCTTGCACGCCCTGCATGAACTCATATTTCCTTGGCGCTTGTTTGCTTCTTTTTATTTTGACTCTCCCTTCAGAAACTCTCCTTTGGTGTGAGCCGTGCATGAGGCCATGAGTCATAGAGAATGAATGCTGCCCTCCCGCAGCTAGCATCTGACTGAACAATGAGTGCAGCTTCCTCGCTTAGCTAACCACCACGCTCTTTGACTCCTCCGTCTTTACAAGGCTAAAGCTTTACGGCCTGCCCCTCTGCCTGCCCTCCAGACTTTAATGAAAAGAGAAAACCTCACGAGGCCCTGCGATCGACCCGAGAAAGAGATGAGTTTCAGCGGGGTTGTTATTAAAGTGGACCTGACGTCACTGTGGCTGTGTGTAATTATGAGCAGGGGGGGGGGGGGGGGGGTGGCGTGTGAATGCTGCCGATACCAGATGATTGTGAGGTCACATACACACACGTCCAGTCACATCCTCGGCGTGTAGCGATGTTGAATCTGCTTTCCCTTCAGGCACAATGACACAGTTCAGCAGGAGTTATATTAGCAGCAGCTTTCTTTACCCGTCTGCTACACATCTGGTTGCACACACAGACACACACGTACAGAAGAGATGCTCACACACACCCGGCATATGTGTGGGTTAAGGGGAAGAGGAGGAAACCAAAGGCATGAAAAGGCCCTGTGCCCATTCTAAATATAAGCCGGGCAGGGTTTGCCAAAAGGAGCGCTTTATTTTGTCTGTTCTAAATTAGAGCCTGGCTTCAGAGCTGCTGCTGGTGCTGCAGAGTTTCAGGCTGCACTGCCTCCCAGGGGTCTGCACACACACACACACACACACACACACACACACACACACACACACACACACACACACACACACACACACACACACACACACACACACACACACACACACACACACACACACACACACACACACACACACACACACACAGCCACTGTCTCTTCTGATATGGACAACACCGCTTTAAGCATCATTAATTATGTGATTGGATTTAAATGGGAAGAGCACTTGCTGCATTAGGCGATGGGAAAGGAGAGTGAGCAGGTATAAAGACATACAGGACTGACGTGTTCTCAAATGATCTAAACAATTCATGACATATACGGGCGTTTTATACATTTTTCAGATTTTGCATACTGTATAATTCATTACAGATTAAAGAGAAAATGAAATCTAGGGGATTCATATGAAAATATATAAAGAAATATAAAGATAAACAGTCATTATCTGAGCACTTTGCATATCAGAAACGAGAAAGAAAGACTTCCAAACAACAACAAAAAAGATAAATCCCCACAAATCTTTCTTGCTTTTTTACCTGAATTTCCCTACGGGGATTAACAAAGATTTGTCTTATCTCATTTTATGAAAGTACAACATTTAAGTGGTGATTAAAATCGTTTAAAAAACAAAAGCAAACTGTTCCTCCATTTGGCTTCAGTGCACCTTCAGTACTATGTTCCCATTACAGCGAGCATATTAAACGTATAGATTAATAAAGCAGCCATGAGAACGATTATTTATATCAAACCAACTTGTGTGCTGACGCAGGACATGAGGAAAACATGTCTGCTATTGAAAACAAGTTCAAAATGTCCTCTGTGGGGATAGGGTTTATTAACGGGACATGGATGGAGGAGAAAGAGTGATGAAGCCGCACCATGGCAGCCAGGCCCGGGCCCAGCAGGCCTCACTGTGTCCAGGAAAGAGACGCGACTGTGTGCGTCTGTCTCTCTCCACACGCCTTACACTCCTCGACGGCATCATTTATACGAGCAGCTCTTGGTTAACATCTCTCTCTCTCTCTGCTCCATCTTTAATCTCAGCCTCTCTTTCTGGCCCTCAGGCCTCGGCCATTAGGTGTTGTCAGGGGTATCAATTTTTAAAGAGGCCGCGCTGAAGCTGTGGCTGGGTGGTATTGACGACCCATTAATAAAACAACCACACACACACACACACACACACACACACACACACACACACACACACACACACACACACACACACACACACACACACACACACACACACACACACACACACACACACACACAGGAAGACAGTCAAGCCATCTTTCAATAAAACACACACCCGGAAATATATTTCACCAGAAAGCTGGGAGGAAGTTAAAATGTGTTTGATGTAGACTGATAGCCACATAAAAACCACACAGAGGTTTACCACCGGGGGGTGTGAGTATCAGAACAGGACTTATGTCACAGTGCCCCCTTTTGGCAGTAGTGGTGAACTACATCTTCCCGCTCGACCACACCATAGGCCTATCTGCCCCAGTGGCCTAATGGATAAGGCACTGGCCTCCTAAGCCAGGGATTGTGGGTTCGAGTCCCATCTGGGGTGATGTCTTTTCTGCTTTTATTCACAAATACAGTTATCATTGGAGAATTGTTTGAAAATCATAACTTGTTATCCAAATATGTAAATTAAAAGCAACAATATCAGGGTTATTGTCAAATTAGCACCATTAAAATTATCTATTTCTGTTTGCATTAACGCAGTAGATGAACAAACAACTATCAGTGGATTACTTTCAAACTAAAGCAAACCTAAACATCTCCTGATTCTGAAGAAAGATCTGAAGTTATAAGTGTTTTTTAACTATGATGTCTAAGCTTTATGATCTGTCTTATACAGATAAAGATATATTTAGTCCCACTGAATCTAAAGATGTGTGTCATGTCAGATTTATCATTCAGAATTGCGATTTTTTGCAGTGATTGTTTTTTTTTTTGTATGTTAACGAGCTGTGTTTGAGACTTTATTGTGGAGCTGAATGTAACCCCTCAGTTTTTCTGTCCTGCAGGATCCTGGACTTCCGACGGGTCCCTCCCGTGGCCGGCAGGCTGGTCAACATGACGAAGGAGATCCGGGATGTGACACGAGACAAAAAACTCTGGAGGACCTTCTTCATTTCACCAGGTACGAGGTTTTTAGCGACACTAGAAGATATCCTTTAGATTGAATTTTCTCTTCAGTCTCTTTGACTCACTGCGCTTTAGAAGCATCCTTCGAGATTATGTGCTGGTCTCAGAAGAAAATGAATAATGAAATGGCTTCTGTGCAGCCTTCAACTATTTTCTTTCTCATCCTACAAGCTAAGCAAAATGGGGGACAGTTTCCTGCTTCATAGTGCCGTTCTGTGCCCTGAATGACTGTAATATTAATTTGCATGGGATTAGTATTATCTGGGGACTTTAGCTTGCGCCTAAGAAGGAGAGTTAATTAGCGATGCAACTTTCTACATATTATACACATGGAAAACTTTCACAGGATTCAAATTACTGACAATCTCAGCAATTAATACTGAATGTCTCCAGGTAATTTAAATCTTGTGAAGGGGATTTAAGAAGATGTGGTGTGCATTTCAAAAAGAAAGAGGGTGTAGTCAAGTATTTACCACAGAGTTGCATAAAAAGTAATTAACCGCTTTTAAGAAATCAGCTGCAACTGTGTGTGTTCTCTGTCCAAATCTCAGCCAACAACGTGTGTTTCTACGGAGAGTGTTCGTACTACTGCTCCACTGAGCACGCTCTGTGCGGGAAACCCGACCAGATAGAGGGATCCCTCGCCGCCTTTCTCCCTGACCTGGCGCTCGCCAAACGCAAGACCTGGAGGAACCCGTGGAGACGCTCCTACCACAAACGCAAGAAGGCAGAGTAAGAGATCCGTCCGTAACAATCGGACTGTCAGACACTGAGGGATCCACTGAGATGTGCAGCTATCAGAGGATATTTATCACCCTCAGTGACAGGGTTAACTCACAAGCAAGAGAGCTGTGGTGTCTACGTTCAGGAGGATTCAAATCAAGCCCTCTTGTACACAGATCCACACACAGGGATATTTAGGCACTGCATTTAACCTTTTCTAATCCTAAGTCTCTCAGACTGACCTCCATTTACTGTGTTATATATATATTATCTAATTGAAACTGACTGACATCCATAGATTATAAAACCAACTGTACAGATCATGTCACTTAATTACAATCTAGGGAAGATAAGGATCTTAGTTTTCCAAATGATCTCAAGAATTAATTGGAAAAACACTTAAAAGGCGAAACAAGTTGGATTTTTGGTCAAAGCAGATACAGCATAGAAGAAGCATACGTTACAATACATTACAGATAGATAGACAGACAGACAGATAGAAGTACTTCATTGATCCCAATTTAGGAAATGTTTGCGTTGCAGTAGCATAAAGACAGGCATTGTACATTACAATAGAAATGAATTCAATTCAAAATCTTCATGTCGGATTAAAAAAGTACACAAAACAAAAACAAAATATAAAGCAGAATATTATAAATACATTAAGTGTGTACGGTAAAAGGCACAGTGTGGTTTAAGTCCAGCTATCACAGTGAAGCTATGCAGCAGAGAATTATCTGCCAGCCAGAGGTGAATTGTTATAAAGCGTTGTTGCAGTAGAGAAGAAGATGTAACCCCAGTGATGTCAGGACAGCAGGAAGGCTGCAGATCTCTGAGACTGAAAGCCTACCTGTTTTCATTCCTCCTTTGCCAATAGAGAAACTCAAAGTATATCCTTTCTGTTCGTAGCATTTATTTAAAGCTCATGTTCCTGCAGGATCTCGCTGTGTTGAGTGTGTGTCTCTTCCTGGTTTTTGGGTAGAAAGGCATCAGCTAAATGTGACTTTGAACCTCCTCAGATGGGAAGTGGACCCGGATTACTGCGAGGAAGTGAAACAGACTCCTCCGTACGACAGCGGGACGCGACTGCTGGACATCATGGACATGACCGTCTTTGACTTCCTCATGGGTGAGTGTCCCTGTCCTACAGTGGACACTTTTAAGAGGTTGATAATGGGCAAAACACTTATGGTTTAAACAGTTTATTTGTACATTAAAGTAAACATAAAATAAGTCAAATCAACAGGTATTTGTGCTCTCCTCTTTTTCAAACATTTGCCAACTTGTGTAAATGTTAACTGAAGAAGTAATAGATATAAAAAAGAAGTAACCACTGTTTACTAGTCCTGCTTTTTGGTGCAATCATACATTTATGGGACATACTCAAATAAAAAACCTGCAAATGATGTTGCATAGTCATCTGTTGGCAATGGGGGAAGAATCCATGCCTATTAATAGAGGGATTGGTAGATTGATAGAGGGGCACACATGCACATATGCACTCATTCTGGTGGAGAAAAGCTATTACACATGAGGTATGCTACACACGTGTGCTGAGTTGATTACTGTTATTCGCTCACAGGAAACATGGATCGGCACCATTATGAGACGTTCGAAAAGTTTGGAAATGAGACGTTTATCATCCACCTGGACAACGGCAGAGGGTGAGTCACTGCGACGTATCTCAAGAGGCTCAAATTCAGAACAGATTAAACTGCTTTCATGATTCCGCTCTGCAGCAGTGCATCCACACAAGAGAAGGAGATAATTCCAGCAATAATAATCTGCAGGTTACTGTGAAATGTTCAGGGTTCCGTGTGAGCAAAAGAAGCGTACAAAAAATATGTAAGAAGAGGAATTACGCACACAATAAAAGTGCTCGTCTAAACCTCTATCTTTTCCTCCTACAGATTCGGAAAGCACTCCCATGACGAGGTCTCCATCCTGGTGCCGCTGACCCAGTGCTGCAGGTGAGCTCTTCTTCACTGGTGTTTTTTATGTAGCTTCATAAGAAGGATACAGAAGCCCTGAAGAGGATAGAAAGTGAGATAAAGACAGTTTCTGTGACACGTTTTTAAGCCTCAATTTATTTGTGTGAATGAAAATGTTTTTACCAGGATAAAGGTTCTTTTTTTTGGCTAGAAATGTGTTTTAATCAAAGCTTATCCATCAATAACACGATCTAAATGTATATATACAGTTTGTACATTGTGTTTAACGTGCATGGAGAAATTAAAACTCTACTGGAAGAAAACATGAGTGGTTTTACTCCCGTTCAGAACAAGGTAGTGGTGCGCTACAGCCTCTGGTGGCCAACACGAGTATTACAGCAACACACATTTCCACCTGCTTTACAGTTAGTTATAAATATAAGTATCTCTTTATTCTTAATTGCACAAAACCCCTCTGACTCTCTCCTCTCCTCCCCCTGCAGGATCAGGAAGTCGACCCACCTGCGTCTGCAGCTGCTGGCTAAAGAGGAGTACAAGCTGTCGGTGCTGATGTCAGAGTCTCTGGTGAGGGACCGGCTCAGCCCCATCCTCATCCAGCCGCACCTCCACGCCATGGACCGACGGCTACGCCAGGTCAGAGACACACACACACACACACACACACACACACACACACACACACACACACACACACTCCTTAGTTGTCAATAAAATATATCTGACCCTTTCTCTGTTATCCTGGGGTGTTTCTTCGTCACTAGGTGCTGAATGTGCTGTCAGACTGCGTTGAGAAGGAGGGCTACACTTACGTGGTAGAGGACGACCTCCAGGGGCCCGACCGCGCACACCCGGGCCCCCGGCAGAGGTAGCTGTCCCGGGGCGCTGGCAGCAGGATCGGACTGACTCCCTGGAGAGAGGAGATCCGGTCTTTGTCTTAAAAACCCTGAAACTCAGATGAACTCCGTCTGCACTGGGATTTATTTTGCAGGATCATCAGCTGCCTGGAAGTGGAAGCCTGCTGGAAAGGACTTACAAACTTGACTCGTTCTGCACGGGTGACTTGTGGATAAACCTGGGTCGAGGTCACAAACTGAGCTGAGCCCCTGCATCACCTGGACTCCTCAAAAAAAAACACCCGACCGGACTCTAGTGTAGGACAACGTCACCCACCGCAGCACTACAAAACCATTGAAGTCTTGCAAGAGACGCCTTCTCTCTGTTTTCAGGACCCTGTTTTTGAATTCAGTGAATTCTGAGGGACTTGTAAAGTACCCCCCCTCCCCTCTCTCTCTCTTCACAAGCTGAACTATGTGTTTATACGTATCGTTGGTATTGAAGTGTTTCACGGTGGACGAGGAGTTGTCTTAATTATCCAAATTTGTTGATTTGCTGAAAAGATGTTTTATTACTGAGTGTCTGAGTTGTATCATTGGTATTCAAGATGGAAATATTTGAATGGAGTGCAGGTTTGCTCCTGGATTTATCTGCCCATAAATGAGAGTATTTATTTAAAAGAAAAACCTATTTATTATTTGAAATCACTTTCTGTTTAAAGAAAACACAGTGGTGTAATTCCGCATTCGTCCACAAGAGGGCAAACGGAGCACGTGCAAAAGCTCCGTGCCTCAGCAAAATCTCCATATTTAAAATATCTTTAAAAAGGTTAAATTCAAACTACTGTTTCTTTATTTCAATGCAACAGATTTAAAGTACCAAAAGCCAAATGTGACACTTAATAGTTTTATATTTTTTGTTTTGTTTGTAATATATTTGATGTCCAGATGTTGCTGTTGTGGAGAGATTATTTTTCAGGATGTATATTTCATTCATTACCAACAGCTGACAGACTTGAACTGTCAACGGTGCAGTCGCTGGAGGAAAGTTAATATATAAAGTAGGAAACTCTAGTGCCTGTGCAATGATAGAAATACTTGAATGTCTGGTTCCATGGCGGAGAGTTAAGATACGGAGGTCTTCATAAATGTGTGTGTGCTGACTTCTCCATTAAGGGTTTTATTTCCATCGTCCTGTGTCAGGTCAGTTCAGTGTGTGTGTGTGTGTGTGTGTGTGTGTGTGTGTGTGGGTCCATGGAGAACCTTAAGATGGTGTTCTTAAAGGGAAAACGCTTCTTTGTTTTTTATTCAATTTTCTGTTGATTCTTTTTCCATTTCTTTGCATCATGGTTTAAGTGCAATAAAACAAAAATAAGCAGAATGTTAGAAAGCGTCTGTTCTTTATCAGAAGTATGTGCGTTTGCTTTGTTTAAATAGTAATCTCTCAGTGGAAATGGAGAAACCTTCCTCCTTTAATGTAAAAAACCAGACTTCTGATCACTCTAACACCACAGAGAACACACTTTGAGTGGAAAGGGGCTTTTATTTTGAAGGAACCTAAAACTAAACCAACTACTGAAATGTGACGAAGAGTGATGATGAATCAAAGACTTACTCATCAATAGTCTTTCTGTGTGGAAAAATGAGGCACAACGTCACCAAGCTCTAACTTCTGGAGCTCTTATAACACTGATGCTTTATTTTTCAGAACTAAATATGACGACAGACATTCACAGCTTCATTTGGAAACCTCAACAGCTGATTGGAAAGTTGAAATAGTAGTGTAATTGAATGCATTTATGTAAGTTACCTCCCCAGGCATGTGCAATAGTTACATATCTTTTCATGTATCTTATCTTAAGCGCAGTCGGTGTCATTACACAGTGGATGGAGGCGCTGAGGAAGGCTGGACAGAAAATGGCCCTCAGCTTTGTGTGTGTGTGTGTGTGTGTGTGTGTGTGTGTGTGTGTGTGTGTGTGTGTTTACTGTTCCCTCTGCAGCGCTGTGTTTTCATAACCTTTCCTCACAGAACAGCCCCCGGAAACACCACTCGCTAAGTTTACATAAATGCGCGCACACACACACACACACACACACACACACACACACACACACACACACACACACACACACACACACACACACACACACACACACACACTAGTAGACAGCGCTATGAATGGAGGAAGTCTGAGACAACATCAGAGTGACCAGAGGAGGAAACCTCGTCATGGGAGCGAGGAGCTAATCTGATCTGAGCTCAAACAACCAACCTGATACTGAGACCTCCTCCTCTCCTCTGTCCTCTGTCCTCTGTCCTCTTTCCTCTCTCCTCTCCTCCTCTCCTCCTCTCCTCCTCTCCTCCTCTCCTCCTCTCCTCTCCTCTCCTCCTCTCCTCCTCTTTCATCAATCTTCATGAATCAATCTAGTCTGGAGTTAGGTGGCCAAACTCCTGACAGTTTCTGTTTCAATGAATGGATTTTGTTGAATTGTTAATATAATTTAAAAGCAAAAACGTCAAGTTTTAAAAAATAGATTTTCTCAATTGTTTCTGTTATTATATTTTTGCTTAATTGGCACCCAGTCACCCTAAAAAATTCAAGCATTGGCCAAAAAATAACCTATACATTTAATCAATCACCTCTTTATTTAGAAGAGGATTTTTGCTGTGATTTCAGAATATTCTGATCAATAATTTACCTAAAAAAATAATATGAAAGCCGACAGCAAAACCACAATTTCCTGAGCAAAAATAAAGAAATTTAGATGAGTTAGAAACAAAGACTCAGAGACCACTGATCCAGTTTAACTCAATATAATTTACACAGCTTTTCATCAAACCACTTGAGTAACCTGCTCCTGATATTGAGCCCAGTGACCTTTCAGCTGCTTCATTAGCCTGTCAGGAATAAACACAGATTTGCTTTAATGTCTCAGGGTGAACCGAAATAGCGCCTGTAGGCTCCTCCTGCAGCAGCGGGCCACACATGGAGGCCCCGCAGACCCCGGGCTGTTTCCCTCTGTCGCCTCACCGGAGACCTCCAACTGCCCTGCTCACATCAAAACACACATCCCCTGTTCTGCAGACACGGAAACAATTTATGGCCATTACAGAGAATTATAGATAGCATCTCCAAAACTTCCCGTTGTTGACTAAATGTCTGCCACACACACACACACACACACACACACACACACACACACACACACACACACACACACACACACACACACACACACACACACACACACACGAGAAAGAGTTAAAAAAAGAAAATAAAGATGCAAAGGGAACTTGTTTGTTGGTTTGGGGATAGCTGTTTTAAGTACAGTTAGAGAGATTAGGCTATAAAAGAGGCAAAATAAAACATGAAGTGGACCACCCAGAATACAGTTGGGGGGGGGGGGTCGTTTGTCCAACACACACACACACACACACACACACACACAGACGACACCAGGCTGCTGCTTTGAGACTGTCTGCACTGTATGAGGTTAAATGACATGCTACTAATTTCCCGTGGTGTGAGTATTTAAGCTATTGTGGCTTAAATAAAAAATGAACTTAAATCCGGTAGCATGCCTCAAGTGATGTCACTCATCGTTTTTGGCTAAAGATTACAAGTTTAATTTCTATTGGAAGGTTTGGAGTTTAAAACCAGTGAGCTAATAGACCTCTTCTTGATGCTAACGGCTAAATGCTACATTAACAGTGATTATAAAGTAATCATAAACAAGTATAATAAAAAATATCTACATTATAAATTCATGTTTTTGTGAGAGTGTTTTGCAGACCGTGTTAAAATACTTGTCCTTTCTTCCCTGGAAACGACACATCTAGTTTGTCAACCCTCTTGCTAAGTGAGAGGTAATAATTGCTAAGAATTTGTTGTATGATTACCCACTTTTATTTAAATGCAGTCTTTAGATTTAAAATGTAATATGATTTAACGTGTGTTCTTCTATGGTATTGTTTGCACATTAATTGGTATAGTCTGCAATCTTCAACTGAAAATATAATACATTTACACATATTTCATAGGAAAGATGTGCTTTTTACAGCCCCCAAAAATCCCCAAATGATGAAAGAATGAACTTCTAAATGGTCCTAAAACAAGGATTTAATCAGTCCAAACATTGGCCTAAAAAACATCAAATTAGACGATGTGTTTGCAGAAAGAAATCTGTATTCTTGTCTCTGAATCGGAAAAGAAATCTGATGAGAATCAAGAGTGTAAATCCCTCAGAGAGGAGGTCCTGAGTCACTGAGAGCAGCAGGGGGGGGGGGGGGGGGGGAGGAAAGGGGGGAGAGTCAGGGGGTGTTGCAGGCGTCCCATCAGCAGCAGCTCAGAGTCAGCTGGTGGAGCAGATCATGGTGGTGGAGCAGAGCAGCAGGACGGGTGTAGCTGCTGGGCCGAGGCCAGGACAGTCACACAGGACAGATCCCACTCCTCCAATATTGAAGATGTTCAATAACTCCAGCTACCCCTTCAACTGCTTCAACTACGATGGAGACGGATACCCTTCCTCCAGCACGGACGAGGAGAAGAAACTGTGCAGACCTGCGTACAGGTGAGGGGCTTTTAGCAGTTAAAATCAAAGGGTAACTTTTAACTTACAGAAACTCGTATACTTTAAATATAGAGTGTATGTATTATCTTGTTAGGTTTAAGGTATTTATTTGATTAAATCAACACATTTTATATAAACAAAGCCTCGTTTTTTCAGTAGTTTTTTGAGATTTCTTTCACCACTGAAGTTTGACAGTTTTTACAAATGAAACATATGTTTATTTCTTTATAAAACAGCAGCTTTTAAAACGATACCTTTGAATAAATCATATAAATTATAACAAATAAACCTTGCTTTTGGACATTTGCATCATATTTTGAGTCGGTTGGATCATTTCCCTTCTGTGGCGCACTAACGATCATTTTCAGTTGAGTTTTATCATTGAATTGTTCTTAAAGTTGTATTCTTTAATAAACTTCATATAAATGTGTTTATAAACAGCATCCAGTTTTTGTGACTCGAACCTTCCTTTCAATTCTCACAAAATAAACTAAATACATAATATGAATTGATCCGTTTATGAACATGCATGATCGATGCTTTTAAATATGGTGTTACTGTGCTCAGAAACGGCAGCTGTACAGCCTTTGATACAATTGACTTTCAAATGCTCAATTAATCCATTCATCAATTCAATCTGAAATCATGTAAAGTGAATTAACAGTGCAAATGTTTCTATGATTGGGGCTGTATGCACTTTCTGCGCAGTCTAACAAAACCCAAACACATCAATGAGACATTTGTTATTGGAGCGCTATAGAAATAGGTTCAAACTGTCGGTTTTATTTACTGTAATTAGAAGTCATTGAAGTAAAGGGTTGTGTCGTGTTGAATCCAATTTGTTCCGAAGGTGAGGGTCATTACTTAATAAGTGCATGGTATGTTTTGTTCAAATGAGGCCAGAAGAGAAGACAACATACAGAGAAAATAATTGTGTGAGTGTGTGTGTGTGTGTGTGTGTGTGTGTGTGTGTGTGTGTGTGTGTGTGTGTGTGTGTGTGTGTGTGTGTGTGTGTCAGCTACATCGCTCTGATAGCCATGGCGATCCAGCAGACTCCCGAGCAGCGCGTCACTCTGTCGGGGATCTACGAGTTCATCATGAAGCGGTTTCCTTATTACCGCTCCAACCAGAGAGCCTGGCAGAACTCCATCAGACACAACCTGTCCCTCAACAGCTGCTTCATCAAGGTACACACACACACACACACACACACACACACACACACGTATGTCAAAAATGTCATGATAAAAGTCACAGTGAAAGTGATATGTCTTAATCATTATAAATGTCCTGCAGGTTCCTCGGACAGAGGCCAACGAGAAGGGGAAGGGAAACTTCTGGACCTTTGCCACCGGCTGTGAGTCCATGCTCGACCTGTTTGAAAACGGCAACTTTCGGCGTCGCCGGCGCAGGAGGAACATGAAAATCGGCTTCCGGGATTCAGCAGAAACCCCGTTCCACCCTCTGGAGAGCCACAGCAATCAACACATACCCGCATCCCGGCGCCCCGAGTCCCCCCTCTGCCCTTTGAACCCCGAGAGGCCGAGGCCGGGCCCCCAGCAGCAGAACCACCTCCTCCCAAACAACACCCAGAAACCAGAATCAGAGATCAAATTCAGCATTGACTACATCCTGTCCACTCCAGATCCTCCTCTCCCCGGGATCAGATCCTCCCACGGGCCCCTCCACACAACCGGGCCCCCAGTTCACGTCCTGGAGCCCCAACATCTGAACCTTCACTTCTGGACTCTGTAAGCAAAGCAGACACTAAACCCATTCGTTCATTACGTCCACAACTGGGAAGTATCACAAGGACATCCAAAGAGAGGAGAACCCCTACGAGAGGACTTTAAAACTGACTTGAAAAATAAAGGAGGAACATTTAGAGGTACAGTAAAGTGGGAGGGAGAGCAACGTCACTTAGAGAAAGCACCATGCTGTCATCCAGAGATAAAAGGTGAAGGGTGAAGCGTTCATGCTGTCATTACGCTGTATGTGCAGTGCTGACATAGACTAGGTTCCTCTCTATATGATCCGTGAGCAGTATGATTATGTAACATTCCTTGGATTATTTAGATCACACGTTGAGATGGTTTTCTCCATAAATAAGTATTTATTCTGAGTCCTCTGCCGACTGTCATTATTTGTCATTTGTCACGACGTCTTCCATATTTTATGACGCATAGAAATACTCACTTTCCACGAATGAAGTTGCTGAAAGGGGCGGCTGTGGCTGCGAGGGCGTGCGATCGTCTCTCGACTTTCTTTGTGGGTTCGATCCCAGCCCGGTCAGTCAACATGTGGATGTATCCTTGGGCAAGATACTGAACCCTCAGTTGCTCCCGATGGCCAACGGTGTGTGAGTGTGTGTGACTCGTAGTGTGTAAAGCGCTTTGAGGCGTCGAGAAGACCTGATAAAGCGCTTTATAAGTACAGTCCTTTTACCATTTTAAATCCTTATCATCTTCATGCTCTCAAAGATACAGTTGATTAAAACTCATTTCCTAGTATTAAACTTGTCATTCATAATATTTTGCACAGTGAAACTATATCAGACCTTTACTACAGAGGCATTTTGACATACAAATCAGTCATGGTACAATATCAGCGTGTCCAAAGTCCATCAAACATAAACATTATTTACAGAATTCATCATTTACTGGTTAAAGCATATCGTCTAGCAGCTCATATTCTCAAAGTGCAGACCCTAACCTTCACAACGAATGGATAATATTTTTAAAATGAGTTTTATTTGTATTTGTTTCACAGAAAAACTCAAATCATGAATATATAAAGTAAATGTGATGTCTTAACTGACAGAAAACACATTAAAAATTGGGCAAAATCATCACAACATTTTAGGCTTTTAATTAATACTTCTTTTACATGTTTACAGTTTACAAATCAGGGGACATTTCAGGGATTTCTTTCCATTTGAGTTTGTCAGTGCAGTACGTTTGTCTTTGCAAATAGAAAATAAAACAGAGGAATCTAATACATGTAATAAGTGTAGGTTTTATATTTTGTACAGCACATTTCTTGTGTAAATCTAACCCAAAATACCAATGACACCTTTGCTTTTGCCACCATGAGTGTCTGGTGTAACACAACAAAGCCTTCCCACCCCCTTCTGCAAACATCTCCTTAATTTTTTCATTGACCTTTTGAAATCCTGATTGACTGACACTTAAACCCTGATTATACACACGGTATTCACACAGTTAAAAAGGGGCCTGACGTAAAACACACAGGGTCTGGGTAACATTTCCCTGCCTGTACAAGGGAGATCAATCATGGCGTTGAAGGGACATTTTCAATTTAACCTTTATATTATGTCTGACTACATCGGAGGAGGCTTTCAACGCACTTAACATGAGTGGCATTTAATATAGCATAACACTTGCAAGGTGAGGCCGAGATGTGACCCTATTTAAATACGGAGGCCCCTGCATGCCTTTACCAGCAGCCCCTCCCCCGACACAAACACACACACCTCCTGACGTAATTATAATTAAACACACCTTATGCCTCCTTTGCAAATGCCCCTCATCGATCTGAGGGTTTTTAACATTCATATGTGAACTGCCCCCAGCTAACGGTGGCGGCGGCGGCGTTTATGGATCAGCAAGTTTCCATTAACAAAGTTGTTGATGTTGAATAGCGGGGGCTGCAGCCGCCATGATATATTTGGGTAAATTAACTTAGCATAAAGTGCTCCGAGGCTATGGGGGTCTTCTGAGGCAGCTAAAGAGAAAGCAAGGCACCAGTCAGGCCCGAAAAGTCAATGCACATGATGCAGTCGGAGAGAGTGTAGCTACTGGAGTCCCGATGGACCGCCTCTATTAAAGAAATCTCAGTTAAAGCTTCTGTTTATTATTATCATGCACACAGACATATTTCAGTGTGTGTGTGTGTGTGTGTGTGTGTGTGTGTGTGTGTGTGTGTGTGTGTGTGTGTGTGGTTTGAGAGCTCATTAAATGTGCAGCTCAGGGCGGGACATAGCAGAACTGCAGGTAGAGGAAATTGGGAAAGCATTGATCTGCAACGTTAATATAAAGTAAATCATAAACACAAATAGGTCATTTAATCTTGAGTGTTTGTTTAAGGGATCGGATTTCACCCGGGCTGTGGGGAGGGTGATCAGGACGAAGGTAAATACAGGTGTGTTGTTGTTGTTTACCCCAGATATTTTATTTATTTTTCTCAAATTCTGCACAAAGGCCCTAACAAAAACAACATGAATAATAACAACAATCATACATTAGTAAATATTAAAATAATGAATATATAGACATAATAATAGAAATACATATTTAATAAAAATAAAAATAATAGAAGGTTATTTAAATTAAAATAAAATACAAATTAAATTAAATACACATTAAAATAAAAATTATAGGAAATCATTCAAATGAAAATAAAATGTAAAAAAACCCCAAATTAAATGAAATACAAAATCATATAAAAATAATAATAAAGAAAATTATGAAAATAAAAATGAGTAAAGAAATTACAAAAAGAAATGTAAATAAAAGAAAGAAAGAAGCTGACTTTTACCAAAATAAAAGAGGCGTTTGCAGTGCAGCAAATTCAGTGACAGGTAGAAATAATCTCCGTTATAATATCACCATCATTACATCAAACATCGACTCTGTGTTGGAGGACCATGAACGATCCGCTGTAAAGACAGTATCAGCTACGAGCTAAAAGAGAAATAGTCTCAGGCCATTAAAACACACACACACACACACACACACACACACACACACATGCACACACACACACATGCAGGTATACAGCCAATATGCACTTTAAAGCTAGAATATACTATTATTTTTTAAATGACTTCAAGTGTGTGTGTGTGTGTGTGTGTGTGTGTCAGTAATGAGAAAATCAACACTGCATGTCAATCAATGGCAGTTTGGAGACGTGTTTACTGGAAGTCCCTGCCAGGAATACCAGGAGCGTTTTGTTCCGGAGAGCAAATGGAAAACAGGAATTTGACATTCAAATGAAAATATAACTCAGAGATCTGTTTAAATTCGTCAGCTCTTGTTTGATAAACACTTCCCCCCGTGGTAGAGTTTCAAAGACAGGTTCGACACCAGAGGGGTCACGATTTGACCCTTTGACGCTGTGTTTAATATCAGCTGCTGCCAAATACCACAAACATAAGTCATACCTTTCAATATCTATAAAGCAGGGCGGAAGAAGTCCTCAGATATTTCACCTTAAAGTTGCATGAACAAAGACAAGTAAACGTCCTACATTTAATGTCACTGAAGTAAAAGTACCGTATTTGCATTGAAATAAACCAAATAGTAGTACTCAACATGCAGAATGGTTCATTATTGCTGTATAATATTACGTGAAGACTTAAAGTCACTTTTATGCAACAGCCAATGAACGTAACACTTCATTTATAGCTGGGTAATTTACCCCTAAATCTACAAACTCACCGTACTAACGATGTTATCACTCAAAGTAGGAGAGTGTAAGGCACAAAATTACCAGACGAGTAGAAGTATAAAAAGCAGAAAGAAATACTGAAGCAAACTACAAGTACCTTAGTGTTTAATGACTTTCCACACCTCACAAGCATTAGGAAGGATGCCATTCAATTCACTCACAGTTTCAAGGATTTGATTACAGGTACCTGTGAAACATGGGTTTATACCAACACTGTGCACAGTACATACATTTACATCCAAGCATATGACATTTACCTTATATATTGAGCGTCAGTCACACAATAATGGATCTTGTTGCGGTGATGCTTGTTGTTGTTGCTTTGAGCGAGTTCTGTGTTGCAGAGCAGATCCATTGCACTGAGAAACACAACATGCAATGCAACTACAATGCACCACAGCTCAGGCCAGCGCGTTGTCTCAGAGAGGATGTTTTATATTTGATGTGCACATCACAAGGTGAGACAGAAAGAAAGTACACTGAAATAAAATTGAAAAAAAAGACGTCTCACTACGAGCTTATTTCAACAACAACAAAATCACCAAATACATTAAATACATGCGTTCTCACATTAAAAAAAGAACAGCACTACCAACATTATTATTTACAATATTAAAATGTATTTTGAATAATTATTATTAATTATAATATTATTTACATTATTTTTTATCTCACTTTGTATCGAAAAAAGCTCTCAGTTTTATAGGTGGTCAAATTGTTGGATATTTTTGCAGTTAATTTGACCTTTGACATGTGTGTGCTCACTCTCTGTAGTCCCTCCACCAGAGAGCGCTCACCAACTGACTACTGCTGGAGGATAAATGAGTCACAAACACCAGGGAGGGGGATCAATCTGGGGAGAAGAGGCAGAGAAAAAGTAGATCCTTTGAATTTCTGCTCCTCTGTGAACCGGTTCCTGCAGGTCCAACACGCTCAGGCCTCTGCAACACATGTAGGGATGCGAGGGTTAATGTGATGCAGGACACGACGAGAGCCATGTATGCCACTAAATTCTGCACAGAGTTAAATTCAGATTTCTCTTTTGTCTAGATAAGTGTTTACAGCAGCAGCAGTTGTGGTCACTGGTTTTCACAGAAGCAGCACGTGGTGCCTCTGGAGAACGTGACTGATGTTCTTAATTAGTACCACATTTGAAAAGACTTACTAACTAGCATTTCTTTTTTTACAATTAAAAGCCTGAAATGAGGAAGGCACAGGCAAATCATGGCGTGTCATTTATACCTCTTTACTCCAGATACCCAAAATGAACCCAAACACTGGCAAAGAGGAAGAATTTTCACAGATAGAAATGTGCAGTACTACGGTTTCCATCCCTCTGAAATAGTCTGAATTGAAGTCAAACACTATTTTTGAGCGTGTTTCTAAACACATTTCTAAAGTAAACATGTTCCCTGAGTAACTTAAGGATCCAAAAGCATTGATTTACCTGTTGCAGAGAAATCCAGCAGCTCTTTTGTGCTTTTAGAAGAGAGGTCTCATTTAGAAGCAGCACATGTTGACTCAGCCAGCTCCTGAGCTCTGCTGCCTGCTGCCTCTACTGTCCCACAGACACACCCCTCTTTTCTCTCTTTGACCGGGAAAACGCTCCAGTGACCAAGGCTGAATGTGTGGGGCCATGTTGTGGGATGAGGCGATTCCTGAGGACCAATGGGGAAAGCCCCCGGTGAGGGGCCCATGGGCCTCCAGGAGAGGGTTTACTGCAGGTCAGCTTCGCCTATTACCATCTGAAGAGGCAGCCGGGTGAGGCATGGTATGCCAAGGAGCGCGTTGAAGAGGTGGCACTGCAGAAAACCAAATGAAGACACGGGATGGCGGACACACTGCTAATGTTTTATTAGAGTTCATGCAGGAGTCAAACAACACAAAGAGAAATGAGGCAGAAAGCAGCAGTCGCACAGCACGGCCTCTCCTATCAGCATCGCCGTTCATACGGTCCACTGACGGACAAAGACACGGCTTGTTCGGAGGCGTAGTTGATGCTGAGATTCAGTTACAAATCACTGACGAGAGCTCACACGGATAGAAACCAGGCGGTATCAAACAGGAGAGAAACAACATGTATTTCTTTTTTAAAACACACTTTTCTTTTCAACTGAGATCAAATGTTTCTGTGTTACAGATCTCACACACTCACACACACACACACTGAACACTAACACAAACAGGGAGAAAGGAGGCGTCCCTTTCATAATGTGCAATGTAGATGCTTTGTCCGAAGATAGGTAACTGTAGTCATGAATAAAAACATGTATCCTTCATGTGATAGTGTGATTGAATCAGTGTCTGATTGCCCTTTTTTACTCACATAATCCATACACATAAGCCAGCAGCGATGTATATTTAAAAAAAAGGATTTCAATTAAACTCCATTAACATAAACACATGCCGTTATGACACCATCTTTCTCTCCCTTTTCTTTTGCACGATAAAATGATACAGAAGACATCAACAAAAATAGAGCTGAATAAATTAGTTCTTACACTTCTGCTCAAAAATATTTCCCAACGCATTAATTACACCGGCTGATTTACAGTACGGGTGGAAAGGTAACGCGCCTGTCAGAGAGCACGCTTGTTTCCTAAGCTTGTCGTGATTGTGTAACATGTTGCATTTATCGTTGTTAAATATCTCATTTGTAGCTCTGCAGCCCGGCTCGTTTCTGAAAACAAATGTCATGGAGAAAGGTCAGGCCCTTTTAAGACGTCAGCGGGAGGAAATAAAGGAGAAAACGCACGAGTAAAAACAGCTTTTGTAGTGTGATATTGAATTCTCATTACAGCATTTTACACTCTGAGACAAAGACAGGACCGGTTATGTAAATATAAACCTAATTATCCAAGTGTTTTCCCACTTAATTCAACGTAAAAAGCACAATTTTGGTCCTCTAAACTGAATTTCATACCATATATATGTGTCTCTAACTCATGACAACTCAAAGTAAAAGATATTTAAACAGCAGATTGAATTATCTCCCTGCAAAAATTAAGACAGCAGCTTCAGGCGAATAAAATCTCTCAAAATAATCTCAATTCCTCAACGATGTGATTTTAGAGGAGGGTAAAAGGACACGTGTCGGTGCGCAATAATGCCTATCGGTTAAAAACTAGGTTCCCTTTTTTCCCCAAATGAGTTTTTGTGGATTGTCAAATGTATACTCTTCCCTTTTGAAAACCCCACGGCGAGGTACATCCCTCATGTCAGAGCAGCTGAAAGATAAACCCCCTTTTTTTCCAAAACAAAAACATTAAATCAACATCTCTTTTTAAACATCTGTAGCTTAAATATACACACGACTCATTAACGTGACATTTGTCATTTACAGATTTACAACTCGGACTGACTCGCAAAGGGACCGATACAAACACCAAAACAATATCATGTCTCTCAGTGGGCAATAAGATCTATCCAGAGGGGAGGGGGGGGTTCTTTAATTGTAAATGATTTTGGTGGTTTTAATGCATGCTCTTAGGGCAGGAAATCCTACGTCTAATGATCAGGAAAGCAGATTTTATAAAATGTGAGCTGCAACATGAAGCTCTGCAGTCCACAGCAGGCGGAGGGATATTCTTCACACACAAAGAGGAAGGAGAATTAGAGCGCTGCCTCAGTCTCCATCATCGGGTAGCGTATGAAAATAGGCCCTTTGTTTGGGTAATGAACAGAAAGCATGAATGATTCCCTTTTCTTTCAGGAGAGCAGGTAGAGATCTGTGTAGTGAATAACCAGAGCGGTGTGTTTTAGTGTCGGGTCAGTCTGTCCTCGGTGGTGCTGCTCGGCTGGTTTTGGGCTGACGGTCAGAGGTCTAAGGTCTACATGGCGAACAAAGCGTCCTCCGGTCTGTCTGGTTTCTTGCGGCTCGGGGTTCCCTGTGCTACGCCTGGCTCGCCACCAGGGGGCGACGGGAGGCCGGGCACCATCTCTGCGGCTTTGGCTCGCTCCTCCAGGAACTTGTCGAACTCTGGGAGCATCGGGAGAAGAACAAAAAGAAAGGAGAGGAGGTGAATTAGAGAGGAGATGTTGGACACAGCAGGAAATCTACTGGAGGATACGGTCAAAAAGTAGTTCTTTTTAACACAAATTAAAAATCGTATATAAAATCAAAACTGATCAAATATGCCATGTGCGAATTTTACAATACTATTGTAAAGAAATAGTGCTTGGTCCTCCAGGTTCAAATGCTTCTTAATAAGCATGCAATAGCATACATTTTATATATGAATGGCTTAACAATTACTTTATGTAATCCATGCAAGCATTTCACCTGCTTTTCTTTGTTAATCTTAGCTGAAATTACGCTCTATATTTCAGACAGTCGTAACCAAAACGAGAGAGGAAGCGTTTCCTGAATCGCGATGAATTCTCCTTCACATCGTTCATTAACCCCGGGAAGCTTTCCACTGAGGAAACGTCACAGGAGCCTTCTATCTGATCCCAACCCTGGAGGAAAAAGAGATGCATGATGTCTTACCTTCACTTGTCACGCCTTCTTCTCCTTCTTCTCCTTCATCTCCTATCTGTTGAAAAAAAGACAACAAAGTCACACCTGCACGTTCACTACGCTGAAGCTTATCCACTGAAAACCACCGCAAACCAAGCCAACCTGTGCCTGTGCCCTTTATTATTCATTAACACACTTAGCATTTTATCACAAGGAGCCACTTACCTGCCAGAAGCACTCACCCAACATTGAAATTATAATGTCGGAATAGCTCATTTTTTTCCATTCATTGAAAATCCAATGAATACCAAAACAAAAACCACCAGTCGTTTCCCAACCAACACAGTCTCACACATCGGTGTAAAATGAGCATGAACTCTCCCCATGCTTTATACTGTATATGTTTTCTGGCTGCTATCACACTACTTCCTACATCCTTAAAATACTGCTAATTATATTTTGCTGTCCATTTGGATTCTGATCACTCAGTCTGGACCACAAACACCCGATTACACACCTCTCTCGGATAACTTTAGGCTCGCCCCAAGATTTAGTTGAGATGAGCACTGTTAGAAACATCTGCTGCTAGCACCTTCAGTCTTTTACTAAAGACGTGAGTAAAGATTGAGCAACAAGGAATATCTGATCACATATGCAGCTACAACGTTACAGACATGTTCCCTACAGCTGGGTTACTATGTCTTTATTTTATGTGATATATTATTGAGTGTGTGTTATGATATTTCCGTGTCGGACTAAAACCTGTCTTTTAGAGGGGGAGCTTTATGCATATCATACCTGCACTAAAACCTCATGCTCATTTTACACACGTCATCCCGGGTCAGTTTCCCCCACACAACACACCGTTAGTAACTTTGAGTGAACCCCGATATTAAAGAGTGATTTGTCAAAAGGGAGGAAATGTTATGGAGGACAAATGTTCTGGGTTTAAAAAAAGACTAAAGATGAAGGGGATAAAACAGAGTGAAGAGGACAGAGAACTGCAGGCAGGAATAGTAATCATGATGTGCTCACCACATCAGTACACAGCCACTCCTCTATGTCATCCATGACAGAGGACTGGCCTCCGACACCCTGAGGGGCAGCATCGAGAGGTGGACAAACCAAAACCCCGGCCCAAACACAACAGAAAATATGACTTAAATGAACTTTTATTAAATCATAAGCAACGTAAGTATTTTGTGAGAAAAATAAACAAAGACATGGGGATGGGTGTTTGTATGCGTGGGTCATCACACACAGTGACGATAGTGCAGAAAATATGGAGGAGAATCCACTTTAAACACACAAAGCTGCAGAAGAGGAGCACAGCAGGCAGTACACACTCGTTTATTTCACTATGTTGCACAGTCCCACAGAGCTCATGGAACAGATTAGACGCTCAGGGTGTGTGAGGGTTAAACCAAAGCTGCACACACACACACAGCAGGTGACCAGACAAAACCTGTCAGTCCTGTTAGTAATGGATGCAAAACAGCCAAAAATAAGTAACACTTAAGATCCTTCAAATTAAAAACCTTAAAGTTAAATGCAAGAGCTCGAGATGCAGCCTGAATATTTAAGATAGCTTTCCCACATGTGGCAACCCAATTACTTTTATCAAAGCCAAGCGAATTCCAACAGAACTGGACACACTGCATTTTGTTTTACACCAACTGTCATTTCCACTACTTGGGACAGATACTGCAAATGACTTCTACAGATTCTCTTTGGTACTGGATGCAGCTAGTGATTCCCCACTCTTTGTGATTTGTTTGCGCAACGGTTGACACGTTTTTCCTGTGCCTTTAAAATAAACTTTCGTTTTCCAGGGGGGGATCAAACCCAATTGCTGACGGAAGTGCAGAGTGAAAGGAGGCTTCTACGATCCATTCAGAGCAGATGTCGTCACCATTCGAGTGTGTTATCCACATTAAATCCAAAAACGTGTGTTTCTATTTGAACTATTTGATTAGTAGTTGATCTGCAGCACAAAGGCAAAGCATTAATGTCTGGTACAGCTGCATCGCATCTCACACACACACACACACACACACACACACACACACACACACACACACACACACACACACACACACACACACACACACACACACACACACACACACACACACACACACACACACACACACACACACACACACACACACACACACACACACACACACACACACACACACACACACTTAAAGCCCAATGGTGGACATAAAGTCCAGAGACTCACCACTCCTGCAGTCGGCTGCTGGACGTCCAGAGTTGGGGGGGGGTCTTCAGAGGTGATGCTGTCCTCTGCTGCAGTCCTGAGAGAAACCGGTTTGAACTGGCTTTTAGAATCATGGTTTGCATAATTCAAAAATACACCTAAAGCTATTTTTAATTACAGATGAATGTGCAAACCTGAGCCTCAAAATGACTTCTGAAAGAAACCTAATTTAGAGTCTGAATCTAAAACAGCACACACTTTAAATATGAAAACAGAGTTAACGATGCAGCCCTTACGTCGTGCGTGGTTCGGGCTGCGCTCCGGTTCGGGTCTGAGCGAACACATCGAAGTCGTCCTGACCCGGGGGGGGCTTACAGCTGGACAGAGAGCTCAGGGTGCTGCTCACACTGTCAGCACCCATGTCTGGAGGGGAAGAACACACTTTACTGTCTCCAACTGCATTAATAACAAATCTAAAAGAGTACACTTTATTCTCTTGTATTTTTAGAGGCTTTATTTTCTTGCAAAAAAGAAGCAAAAAAGGTCTTGCTTTTTGTTGTTTTAAAGCAGATAATCTAATAAAACATTAAAAACATCATTTCAGATAAACATTATTCATCATTTACAGACAGAGGCATTTAACAATACAAATAATTACTAATTTACTTTTAAGTTATATTTTTATTCCATTTTATTTGATCTTTTAGTGCAGATTTTATTTCTATTTCTTATGTTTAAATGAATTTCTCTATTATCTTATATTTTTCTCACACATTGATATTTTCATTTATTATGTTCATATAAATATTTCTATTTATCTGATATTTTATTTTAACAGTCCCAAAACCCACTCTCCTCCAGGATAAATAAAGCCTATGGATTTATTAATTGATGAAGTGTAATTTATCATTTATAACGGTTCACAACTACAATTTGTTGTAGCAGGAGAGTCATTTTTGTAATTTCAGAGGGAGACTGTACGTACCGAGGCCGGCCAGGCGGGACGCCAAGGTGGCTGGAGAGGAAGGCCTTCCCGGGGGGGCTGTGATGGAGGGGGGCAAGCTGGTTGGGGGTGCGTTGGGCATGTTGCTGACGACCGCCGGGGAGCCGGGGCCGAGGTCTATCAGGTTGTCCTCCGTCGCCTCGCTCAGGACCTGGTGGAGAGGAAACTGATGAGTTGCTCTCGTTTAAAGAAGAAGGAGAAGAAGAAGAAGAAGAAGAAGAAGGAGAAGAAGAAGAAGAAGAAGAAGAAGAAGAAGAAGAAGAAGAAGAAGAAGAAGAAGAAGAAGAAGAAGAAGAAGAAGAAGAAGAAGAAGAAGAAGAAGAAGAAGAAGAAGAAGAAGAAGAAGAAGAAGAAGAAGGAGAAGGAGAAGGAGAAGGAGAAGGAGAAGGAGAAGACAGGGAGCAGCAAAACAAATCCTGCTGTGGGAAGCTAAGGAAGGCAGGGTTATACAGCACAGATTCACTGACTGTGTCGGGAGGAATGAACTTAAACAGATGAGGGCATGGAGCGTGATGTGAATAGGTGAACATGGTTAGCTTCAGGAGAGCATGAAAATGTCTGTGACTCAGGACAGCGCGGAGCTGTTTCTGAAAGCCTGTTTCTTACGGGCATTGTTTGACATGTTAAATTGTATTTTGTTCTCCCTTAAATGTCCCTCAAAGAAAAATAATCCCCTTAAGAAAATAGATGTATGTTAAGGTAGGAAGATTTAGGGCTCTGGAGGAGTAAAAACATCTAGAACATTTTGTAAACCCCAACCATGACCGTCTGATGTAATGCAAACATGACACTACTCTAGGAGACTTAATAGCTTATGTCACCATCAGTTTACCCCCCCAGGTTTCCTCATATCTTTGGGGGCTGCATAGTCAAAACATGCCATATGGGGGTGACTGGTACTGGTGGAGGCCCATATTATTTAACCATGTTTTGTTGTGGGGTGGGGGGTGGGGGGGTGAGGCTGGTCATTTAGGGACAATATTTTCATACTTGCCTGTCTCAGCTAGCCACAGTAAGAGGAGAACAGAAGAACACACAGGAAGAGACGGTGAATACCATTAGCATGCTGTGCAGGGACACAATGTAATGGTATGGTAACTATGGAGGACATAGCATGGCTGATTGACTGGAAACCCACTGAGGAGCCAAACCATTGCCCGGTGGTTTCCCTCAGATCAGATTCCTGGTAGCTATATCTAAAATATTAAGAAAGACCTTTACTGCACGCAGCTGCACACGGACCTGTTAAAGGAGCCTCTGACGTGTTGGTCCATAAAACGCACGCTGTCTAGATTAAGATATTTAAGCTCATTCATTTATGGTGATTGTGCCTTTGTGTGAGAAAGGTGGGGGCCAGAAATGTTTTAAACAACAGTTTATTTTGTTTGAAAAAAGGCGAAACCCTAACAAATATGGATTGAAGCAGAATATGTTTCCACATTTAAAGAAAATGCTGTTTTCTCAACACATTCTGTAGACTTTTACAAAGCTTTGGAGCTATTGGAGAGGTTACAGGAGTCTAAAACAATCCTGCGCAGCCACCACTAGAATGTCATTTACCAAATAATAAAAACCTATTAATAATATTGAGTGAAGCCTAATCTATTTAATCTGTGGGAACAGGTGAAATAAAACAGTGATTGTGATGTGTTTCTGAGACCGGGCTTTCAACAATGCGGTCAGGTCTTTTGTCCTAAATCCTAAAGAGGCCTTCTGGCGTACACCCCGCTGCTAAGCTGTGACCGGACTGCTGATAGCCTTCATTCTGGGATGGAAAACACGAGTGGATCTTTAAAAAACAACCAGCTCTACTTCACTTGTTCCCAAAGAGCAATAACTTTTCTCTGCTTTGACTTCTGTGTGTATCATCACAGTCAATGTTTCACCCTACTGGACAGGATTTAAATGCGTGGCTCTGACTGTGTATAATGTATATAAAAAATCCAGGGAAATGTTTTATTATAAAACTAAATGTCTTATCTGGTTTCCATTTAATCAGACACATACATCTGGTAGATTCTCGATAGGTAATAGACAGATAGCAGCAGATTGTAGAGCCTGCCTGGTAATGTAACATGCATGTCCACATTACTGACACTGAAAGATGCCAACATCAGAGGGAGAGGAAACAAAAGCACAAAATCAACAAAGGACTGGTCGGAGGATTCAGACAGGTTACCCAGGTATTTTCAGTGATGCAACCGCTGAGTTACTAACAGCTGACTCACCCCGTTGTTGACACTCTGAGCCGAGGACCGTCCAGATCTAAACCTCTCATACCTGAGGCAGAGAAAGAATAACATAAATAACGAATCCTCTCTCAAAGTTAACCGTACCAGATTTGAGTAAACATACGATATCAGGGCAAAGAGTATCCATGGGCAGACTTATTTTCTCCAAAAGATGCACCTGGTTTATTGTTTTCTAACCTTTCGAAGCGTAGGAAAATGTTGTTGAGGTCATCGTTGACATGCAGCAGCTCTTCAGTCACTGACTCATTGGAAACACAAGAGATGAGCTCCATTATCCTCTGCTGCATGGCTCTACAAGTCCTGTTCAGCTCCTACACACACACACACACACACACACACACACACACACACACACACACACACACACACACACACACACACACACACACACACACACACACACACACACACACACACACACACACACACACACACACACACACACACACACACAGTTTTACGTTAGTATTTTCATAATGCTTTGCTCACACACAATTCAGAATGTACACCTATATACACGGACAGAAACACACACACACACACACACACACACACACACGTGTTTCCTTGCCTGTAATAACTCGTAGTCTGAAGCGTCCTCCTGTCCCGGGACCATCTCGGTCAACATCTCCGACATCACTTTAGTGTTTCCACGCACAATGTCCAGCTCACTGCGCAGCCGGCAGATCTGTGTGTGAAAGAGGCACAGGGTGTTTAAAGGGATCAGATTGACGGTAATAAAAAGCAAAGAAGGGGTACACCTTTAGTTAACTTGCAATAACACATCATCTGACTAACTCAAATGTAAAGTAGTGAGCAAATGAGAGAAATAATTTGTAGTAGATGGCTTAAAGTTACAAATAAAAACTTGAAATAGTTGGCTTGAATTTGTTTAATAAAGTAAGCTAAAAGTAATGGATAAACAGAGGACATAGTCAGCCTAAAAGTATAAATTAACAGCTAAAAAAGTCAGCTTAAAGTACTACCTAAGTTCTGAATAAACTGTTGAAATGGTTTGATAAAAGGTAATGTTGTCTAAACTTCCAGGTTCTGTTATTAATACAAACACACGCTTAGCATAGCAACACTGAAAAAGAAAGGTTGGCTTGTGGCATTGTCACTTTGCATTCAAACTCTGAAGTGCTTCATCCTTTCGTTTGGTCAGTTTGTGCAGACGATATAATCTTGATAGCAAAGTAGTAGAGTCGGTTTATGGGAGAAACACGGTACCTGTTCAGGTGTGGGATTGATGGATCCAGCGGCATGAATGTCTGGGACCTGAGGGGCGGTGTAGGCTGGTGGGATGACCTGTGGAGGGGGCTGAGGAGTGGAGCTGAACTTGTGTAGGGTGGAGTCTCCCTCTGGAGCAGATGCCAACTAAAAATGAAGAGATAATATGTGTGATAAACAACCTGGAGAGATAATCTTCCCTTTCTTGAACTTTGCACAGTGACGTCTATACACATAAGTGTGATGCCTCCTACCCGCTGAGGTGTGCGTATAGGTGAAAGGGTCTCCAGCTCTGACAGCGGGAACTCGATGCCTTTCCTCTTTAGCTCCTCGTAGACCTGGACAACGCCTGTGAGGTCTGGACTGCTCCTGAACGCATCAGCCCATGCCTGGAGCAGAAGGGATACGAAAAAGAGTTAAAAGGACAGAAAGGGAGAAACTGAGCAAGAAAACTGACAAAGCAAACAAAGCATGGGAACAGGACAGTTAAAGAGGCCGGCTCTCTGTTCATTTCTGTTCGCCTTCCCTTGAAAACAGTCAGTAAACCACAAAGCTACTGAGATTTCTGTCTAACCCAGCCGCAGGTTAAAGCTAACAGCTTAAACATATGGCACACTTTTAAAAAACAAGAGCACAAGGACTCTGAGGTTTTCTTTATCTGAAATTCTTCTACTTTTTCTATATTTTGAACTTAGATTTGAATATCAGCTTCCTTAGGTAGACAGATAGTCCAGGCATAGCATTTGTTCATCAGTTTTCAAAAATGCTTTAATCAAAAATACTTAAACTTTGCTGTAAAAAAGTAAAAGTGTATATTAGTTCAGGTTTAACAAGAATAAATGTTTCCTCTTGGGGTGTACATTATTGCCATCAGTTGATTTACTCCATGATGTTATTATACACACTTTAATCTACTCTCATGACATGATTTGTCACCTGTCGCCACAGAACACCTGAGCAGATCTTGAAATCAGCTCCCTTATGAACCGAATTGAAGCGTGAGAGACTGGAGGATTCCCACTCCTTCTGTTTAAGGGGATACTGCTGTTCAGTACATTTTCCCACCTGAGCCTCGAAATGACGAGACAAACAAAAAACAATTAGCTTCTCTCCTCTGCCTCACAGCTACTGTTGTGACCCCCACCTCCCTCCTGGATCCATACTAAGCTGTAGTCACATGGTTCCCCCGGTGGAAATAAGAGCAGAACACATGAGCCTACAGCGTAATCGGAGCCGTGACAGGTAACTAGAGCGGCTCCTGGCAGAAGCCCTGATGACACAGTTCTTTACCTGAGGTTCTGCCTGGGGATGACATGACACACACCAACACACTTTACTAAACACCTTCACTGCAAACCTGACTTAACCTCTCAATAAGTGTCTTACTCAGAGAAACCAACCTTCAGCTTTATGACATGTACAACACTAGACAACAAACTTACACACAAGCAACCTTACTGTTATCTTACCTGAATCAGCGCGAGTACTTTATCTTGTACGATTGTAGGCGGGTTGTTTTTAGGGGAGATTATTTTAACTAGCACGCCATCCACAAAATCCCTGCTAGTGACCAACGCATGGAAACGATGACCGCAGTTCTTCACACCCGTTTCCAGGACCTGATGGATGCAGAGAAGAATACAATATTTATCACTTCTTGTGCATGAGTGTTGCAGAAATATGATGGAACTATATTTTGGATTGCAAATTCTGTGTGACCTTTTGCATTAGGAAAACAAGTCTACATGAATACTTATTTTAGTAATATTTAAATAAAGATTCCTCTAGTCTATTTTAACTCACCGTTAAAGTCAACATCACTTCCCTATAGTTCCTGTTGCCATTCAACCTCTTCTTCACTGCTCTAATGGCATCCTTTGGCCTGCGCACACACATAAACAGAATGAAAAAAAAGTCAACACACTAGAACACAAGGATCACCACAGCCTTTACATTCTTGGAAAGTCATTCCAAGCAGAGCACACATGCCTACCAAAAACATAATGGGTTTGGGCTTTAATGGGCATTGTAAATGGCCCTGATAGGATGATTGACAACTGCCAATGGCTAAATACCGGGTGAAAGAACATGTCAATGATTCTTCTTAGATTCTCTGCAACATTGACAATGTGTCTGTTCCTCTCTATGGTAGTAATAATTAACTTTTGAATTATTTCACCACTGTTGGCAGATCAAAACAGCCTCGCAGCAGTGTGCGAATCACAGCCTTCACATTCCCCAGAGAGAAGAGAACAGTAGAGTCAGACATCTTTTTATAGACTGCTGATGTACTGTATGGTCCACTGCATTAGACTAGAACCACCAAAGGCAGTTCTCAACCTACTAATCAAACAAAACCTGGCCAGCTCAAACATACAGTACAAGGTTAATGGAGGAGTGAGATAAGCACGGAGGCCTGGCATAACACAGCCAGGGCAAGGATTCTTCTCTTAGTATGAACAATATAAAGAAAAGACTCTAATAGCATATCTTTCTACAGCAATGTAGTATATCAACAGCACAGAAACAAGGAAGACAGAACCACACCTGTGCATACAAGAGTTAATCAATAACATTTGTAAACTCATTGATTTTTTTTTCAGGGTACTCACCCATCCTCTGTTTCATTGATGATGTCACATATTTCCATGTTAAGGGTCCAGTCTTCATTTTGCAGAGAGCCATCAGTAGCTCTCTCTGTACACAAACAAGTAGTCCGTTATAAAAATAACCTTTAAGGACGTCTAAGGTAAACACAGCAGACCAATTATAAGGCGATGACAAGCGGCTAGCTAGCTTAAGCTAACTTAGCCGACAGTCCTCGTTTAGGTAATTGACTTCATTATTGTTGTTAACACTGAACATAAGAGTATATAATGAAAGAAAACAGACATTTAGTCTTTGTATAGTATTGCTAGTTCAATGACAACAAATGTTACCGTTAACTATCAACGTTAGTTAGCTAGGAGGCTAACGGTCCAGCTGTAACTCATTCTGAGACATTAGCATGCTAAATGTAGCTAGCCGTAACGCCGTAATGACTCCCGCACAACATAATGCACATTTCCAGAACATTCATGTACATTTTTGCGAGTTGTCACTTCCTAAACATCTGGTTTACATACCAATGCAATGCCCCACAGGGGTACTGTAAGGATTTCCCAAAAGGAACTCCATCTTGCTCGACAACAAACAAGTCAGTCCATGGGATGATGATGATGATACATGAGGAAACATCCGTTGAGTCCCGCCCACAACGCAACATCATTGGCTAAGAGATCCTGACCTTTAATGTGATTGGACGGTTAGAACATCCATCATGAGAGTTGGGTTAATTGTAAATAAACGGCAGTAAAGGTTCCATCAATACCGTTTAGATGGCTATTTGATGACTGCTGCACTCTGGAGTTGATACAGATATAGAATATGCACATTAATGACAGATATCTACAAGTCTTTTCAATTGTTTGGGTTTTTATTCACAATAAAGTTTACTGACATTTTGTTTACAGGGAAAGGGCACAGACAAACACGAGTCATTGTTTGAATTTATTTCAAGCTGTGAAAACAAAAACACCTTTTAGCTCTGTATGTGAAAATGACTACTGGATGAGGATGCTACTTTTTTGCATAAATACTACTTTCTGAAGAAACAGAACTGTGAAGTGGAGATGGTACTAATCCATGTACATGATCTTTCACCTCATTAGTCACCACAAAAAAAAGCCAAAATACCTAAAACATGAATAAATCAAAATGACAGAAAATTATTGGAATGCAGTGTGTCATCTGTTGCTCCTACTGCAGAGCATGTCCATAGCATATGCCCTTTAAGTATTAAAATGTGGCACACAGAGAAGGCATACATGGAGTTAACATTCCTCCACCAAATAGACAACAGCATTAGTCATTATCCTCCTGAAACCATGCGCAGTGCCCTAAATGTCACGGGCGACTGAGAACCGGCTTGAAACTCGGTGAGGGGTGGCACACTTGGCAGCTGCCACGTATAAACTGCAAAAAGACAGCCAATATTTTCACGGGAGTGAGATGATTCTATAACAGATCCCAGACACAGCAGCTGTCACTGCTAAATAGAACAAGCAGGGTGTATGTGTGTTTGTCTGAATGGATAAAGAAGCATGGATAAACTGAAGCATTGTCAGTTTAAGGGCACACACTTCTCAGTCCTGCATAAGTTTGCGTTTGACCGTTGAACTTTCAGACGAGAGGTGAACAAAAAGAGCTCCAGCAGCAGTCCGTGCCCTCAGCTCATACATGTCATAGTCATGGGCCCACTCCACGTTTCCCCAGTATTTAATCTGTGCAGTAGTGAGAAAAAACACATGTTGGAATACAAGGACATAAAATGACTGTCTGCAAGAAGAGCAACAGGTCAACCTTTGTGATAAGGAACTACAAGCAGCAGTGAAAGGTAGAAAAATGGTAACTACTACCAGCATAAGGTTCATGAAAACAACAGAAGAGGGCACCGTTCTTCCAGAAAAAAAAACCAAGCAAACCTTCTACGTTTCTTGCAATAAAAAGAAGGGACGAGGCGAAGACAAAGAAAAACACACTTCATAAAATGTGGCTCTTCAATTGAGCCACTGTGGTTCTCAGTAACACTAGCACTCACAATATCAGTTTAATTCAGAGAGGGACCACCAAGCACTTTGAACAAGTTCTCATTTGTTTATGATTATCATAGGAAAGAAACATAGTGAAGTCTATTCTGCTACCCTCCTACCTGGTATTCCTCCTCCAGCCTGGAGAGCAGCACAGCCTGTTCCACACTCAGATGTCTGTCAATCATCCCGATCGCCAGCACAACAGACTTCAGCTGGGTGATCACAAACTCAAGCCCTGCGCAGGAGAAACCATATTACTGTATAGCTAAAGTATACTTTAAAACCCTTATTATAATACTCATTATCCAAGCAAATGTATTAAATATATCACAATTATTTCACATATTTACAAACACCATAGAAAATCTAGATGGATATTATGTTGTCAGCAGAGCATCAATGAGATGATTTAGCACTACAGATAATTCATCTAAACAAGATGGCAGATAATAAAGTCCTGCAGGAACGAGTCCTAAAACCAGAATATGTTTTAACTTTTGACTTAACATAACACTGTAAGACATAAAATACTAAAGTAAATACCCCAAAATTGAATTAACATGTCTTAAAAAAGCTGTAAAAAAGAGTTACTTTCTGCAATAATCCAAAATCTGGTGAAAAAAATCCTGCTAGCTTTTTGTTTTGAACTAGCGGGGGCCATCTTCTAGGTTGGGCAACAAAAACACACCATCCCCGCAGCACTCTATAGTTGTTCTACCTGTCATGGACCAGAAGTTGTACGATTTCAGGTGTTGCCGAAACGTATCTTTGGTTGAGTTTGGGATCTCAGGACCCAAAATATTGGACGAGGATCCAATAGTTACATTATATCTGCAATAGAGTAGAAGATAACGATAAGTAGAAAGTAGTTTATTACAATAGCCTAATTAACAAGGGCTGCATGTGCCTTTTCTACCACAAGACTTTGATCTGCCGTTACCTGTTTTCAATCCAGTGCAGCACAGGGTCCCACTCATTCTTCTGTAACTCGACCAAACTGTGGGGCTCATCTACTCTGTAACTGCACAAATCATAAACACCATTAACATTTCAAGCCACAACGAAAAGGGACGCACTAAAACAATTTACCTAAAACCTCTGCAAATAACCAACAACAGGTAAAGTCAACAAGCTATTCTGAATGCAGGTCAGGACATTTTGAGAAGGAATCAAGTCCAGGTTTAGATAGAGATATGATCCATCTTTCGCTGTCATTAAATGCATTAATGGTTATATTGACTGTACATCTAGAGGGTTGACAGTATCTCCAGCTGTATGTTGATGTACAAAAAAACTAAAGTTAGCATTTGTATCCTTAGCAGCAATATTACCCTGCTCAAAATGGATTCATTAAATAAGTTGTTTACCAGATGGTATCAGTTTCCAGGTACTTCAGGGCAGCGGTGATCATTTGCTCCTTGTTACGATGGGTGGGATTGTCCAGAGCTGTGTTGCACAGAGTAGTCTGCAGTAAGAGTTTACTACATTAATCTTTCAGTCTATTACATTTCTAAGTGAACATATTTTATTAGAGGCAGGAAATAACTAAAAACCATTGCAATAGAGTGTCTGTGTGAATACAATAAATGAAGGCTTCTCATACTTCTTGAAAATCATTTAGGGTCATCTAGAGCTAGCTTTCAGGTCTCAAATTCTTCCCACTTTGCACATTAGCTAACCTTCAACTTCTCAGGACATGTACCTCAACACATTGCATATTTATCAATAGCATTGAGGTCGCTCAAAACGTATGGAGTACATTGTTTAAAAACGCATATCAATTTACACTCAATTGGGCTCTGATCCAATAAGGAATACACTTTAAACCCCCTTCTAGTTCCCAGTCAAAGTCGTACCAGGTGCATTGAGTAGTACTTCAGTGTGTCCTTTTGAGCATCCCACTCTGTTGCCACAGCGATGGCCATGGCTTCATTTGGAGTTGTGAACAGCTTTCCTCCAGGAGTTTTTAATTTCCTTCGGTCAAGGTTTATCTCATATAAACCACCTTAATGAAAGTGAAAAACAATTTTAGAGAGGCAGGAGTAAAGCACTTAAGTTGTGAGTATATAAAGCAAACTAAATGGTTAAAAGTGCTCTTTTCACCAACAGAGAAAGCTAGGAGAAACACCTGTAACAGTGGAGAGTGCTTGTTTCTACAACAAACTAACTTCAATCACCATACTCTCTTTGACTTACCTTCACCTTGGGATATACTGACATCTTTATAAAATCTTCCTTTTTCTGTAAGCAGCAGAAAAACATCACATCAGCACAGGTTAAATTAAACAATGTATAGCTGCAGCAGTTTGTAATCCACATTTGATTGATGCATTTTACCTGCTAAAGCTGAGGAATAATTCACTGCAGACCTAAACTGATGACTTCTTGGGCACACTTTGTCTGGAGAGAGGATATTTCCAAGAGGACCCTGAAGTCTAACAAGCCTCCTAAACATATTAGCAGTTATGTTAGTATGTAATGTTTTGAAGAAATGCTAACTGACAGGCTAAGCTACTACCAGTGTCTGACCACAGTTCGTCAATTAATTAAATGCCACATTTCAAACGAGTGAATGTGAATGCATATTAGCATAAATTCTTGCTTATAATGTTCTGGCTATCTGTATAAAGTTATTCACTGCTGAGTATTTCTTCCTTAGCAGCTCCTTCGTTCAAAAGCACGCGTGTGACCTTCTATTACTAGCAAGATATCGAAAATGTATAAACGCTGGGAAATGTAGTTTTATAAGTGCTTCAAAACAACGTAGCAATTCTGGAACAAACTACATTCTAATTTTCCCATAAAGCCTTCCGCAAGTCGAACCAATGATCGTTGAGGATGTTACCAAGGTGAATTCAGTTGGCCAATGAGAGCGCCCGATTCTGCTGGCTACGGTGCTTGTCGAAGTCCACTTACTTTTCTGGAAGCGCCTGGTAAACTAAACTGTGGAGGGATCGGGGGTCGATTTGAATGTTGGTGGACCTCTTAAGTCCTCTCCGTAGACACCGACAGAGTCTATCGCTCAGACGGCAGTCGACTGCGGTCGGTGCCCAAACCAGCGATCGGGAGCCATGCCTGTCCCTGCTGGATACCTCAGCCCCGCCGCGGCCCTCGCATCCTCGGCCTCGCTTATCCCTCCGCCGCCGATAAACACACAGCAGCCCGGTGTTGTCACCTCGCTGCTGTACAGCGGCTCCAGGTTCAGGGGCCACCAGAAGAGCAAAGGAAACTCGTACGACGTGGAGGTTGTTTTACAGGTGAGGGGTCTTAAAAGTGGATATTTTGATATTCAGACAAGCTGTCACAGGGGAGCATTTGGTGATCTGTCAAACGGGCGCTGTGATGATTGACAGCTGGGGAATCAATGAGCCTTCTGGCCTTTGGTTGAGTAACTCGCCTGGCTAGCTGTGCATGTAGCAGGGATAGCTAATGTTTACTAGCAACCATTTTCAACCATAAGGAGACATTTTAGTCAGTTTTATGATGGAATATATTAAATAATAGAGGTTTAACCATGTTTGCCTTCGGAATTGTTGGAAAAGCAATACCAGCCTTATGTCTGTTAAATGTGTGCTAAATTAAAATGACAACATAGCCACAGAAATGATGTAAATGCTCATATTCTCAGTTGTTGATTGTGTCTTTTCTTCTAAGCATGTCACCATGGAGGATTCCTACTTGTGTGGCTACCTAAAGATAAAAGGACTGACTGAGGTAAGAGGAGTAAATACATTTTCTTTAAAGACTCAAAGGAATGATTTATACTGGATCCTATTCAAACCATCTGTACACTCTAGCTCTGTTCCATGTTAGGCTACTACACACTATCCTACAGTATCATGCAAATCCAACAGTATGACAACAGTGATAGTGGTTTTCAAACTAAATATCAAACATTTATCAGATGAGTTGCACCGGAACAAACCAAAACACTGATCTCTTCCTGTTTTGTTCGCTCTCGCAGGAATACCCGACTCTGACCACGTTTTTCGCTGGAGAGATCATCAGCAGGAAGCGGCCGTTTCTCACTCGGAAATGGGACGCAGATGAAGATGTAGATCGTAAGCACTGGGTAAGGTGAACTCTTGATGATTCATAATTAGAGGTGTCAATCAAAATACTATATTGAAGTGGTTTGTGGACAATAATACAATATTTACAGAGGACATTAGGTCAGCCACCATCTGATTCAATTCAATTGATATGATTTTATTACTGGGCTCTTCCAGGTATTAAAAAACAAATATTCTTAAAAGAAAATAATACAAAAACACAACTGTGTGTTGCTAATAAAGTGTCAGATATCTCATCTTTAAAATAAAGTTTTACTAGTTAAGACTTTTAAAATAAGGGCAATGGTTTTGGATCGATTATCATCGGACGTATATTTCCATCCACATAAATGGATCCTTACACACCATTCATAATCTACACACACATGCTCTACATCAGGCTGGTTTACTGTGCCATAATCCCTTTTCTTTTTGTGTCTAGGGCAAGTTCCAGGCCTTCTACCAGTATGCAAAGACATTCAATTCGGATGATTTCGACTACGAGGATCTGAAGAACTCTGACTTCATATTCATGAGGTGGAAGGTAAGGTCCCGCCTAAATGGAGTCTTGACCATATGTTGTAGTAAGTCACGGTACTTGAACCGCAGCTGCTACTATTCCTCACCCTGTCCCCCCCCACCCCCTGTCCCCACAGGAGCAGTTCCTGGTCCCTGACCACACAATAAAAGACATCAGCGGAGCTTCTTTTGCTGGATTTTACTACATATGCTTCCAGAAATCCACAGCAACGATCGAGGGCTACTACTACCACAGGAGCTCTGAATGGTAAGGCAACACAACACTACACTGAGGTGTAAAGTAGTAAGAATGTGGGGGTCAGAGCCCAGACCTGGCTGGAAAAACGGGGTGGGAAAGTCCTTATTATTCTGCAGCTTTTGTCAAGGTGCCCTTAATTCTAAAATTCCGCTTGCTCAGATTATTTTTGAAAGTTATACTGTGCGTAAGCTTTTATATGCATGAAGAAGGACGATCTAACTCAGTTTGCAGCATTTGATTAATATGGCTGTTCTCCCTGCTTATAAGCAAAAAACGGAGGCCTGCTTCTCCTCTATCATTAGTGTTCTCATTTTTATTTGACATTCTTTGGCATTTATTTCCAATCCTTTTCCACATAATGGTTTGGCTTTTGTAACAGGAGCCCTCCGTATTCATTCCATTTATTTTTTTGTTTTAATTCCCTTCTCTGACCCAATACTTCGGAGCAGTTTGGTTTTCCTTTCTTGTTGTAAAATGTGTGTATTTGAAGTTGTTTTTCAAAAGTGCAAAATGATACACAGCCAGCGCTTGCTAAGGGTTTGGCATTGTTGTGAGGAATGAGGACAGTATTAACTGCAATGTGAATGTTGTTATAGACTTATAAATAGCTTCTTTATACTGTAGGATACACTCTGTACTCTCTGCTGCCTTTTTACCAAACACTGGTGTAAACTCGACAAACCACACATGAAGGAAAGGCTGTGTATGACATTTTGTTCCGTAACACAGCTCTTATTAGCTCTTGCCTTTTCAAGTGTCAACATCCCTCTCTTTATGTTACTAAATCTTTATTATTTTCGGGTTGCTTTTGTCAAACTGGACTGCAGTTGTGTCAGAAGACTCAAACAAAGTCAATTCTTTCACAAAAGCAGATTTGAAAGCAACAACTAAATACCTGAGAATGTTTTCACATGACAAGGTGAACAATTAAAGTAAATGCTCAGACATTTAATGAAATCGAATGATATCTAATGTAAAAGGAGGTTATTGCTGAATGTAAACCATGGCCATACAGCAGATAGAATCAGAAAGGATGTTGATTTCATACAAAACTCTTAAAGATTGTGTCTTTAGACTGAATAATACAACTTAATTAGTTTTAAAATGTTATCTGAGCTTATTTTAGCTCATGGAGATGCATGGTTTTCACAAGACAGAGACTTGATGCATAAACAAACTTAATTATACATCAAGAACACAAGGATTTATTGCATGACAAAGGGAGCCTGTGATTAACCTGTACACCCTTTATTTGCTCTTCATATCTAACATACGCTGCCCTGTTCCTCTAACACATGCCTATCCTGACATGATCTCTGTTGTCCCGCTGCAGGTACCAGTCTTTAAACCTCACCCACGTCCCCGAGCACAGTGCAGCCATCTACGAGTTCCGGTGACCCCGGCTCGGCGTCGTGGATCTTTTATTTTTCATGGACAGAGACTTGAGGCAAAGCAGAGGTCTGCAGATGCTGCTGAGGAGGAAGAGGAGAACGAGCAGGGAGGGGAATAAAGGCTTTGGAGAAGTGAAAAACTCTAACATATGCCCAATAGGTGGATATCGGACAAATGAATGTATGGATGAGAAGAAAGACAAGCAAGTGGAGATGTGCTCCCTGGATGGAGCTTTTAAAGCAAGAAGCAGCAGCAAAGACGGGGTTTGGCTCGTATAGTGTGCCCCCTTTCTTCATTTAACGTCTGGTTTCTAAAACAAACCCTTGGCGCAGCATCTCGAGACACCTTATAAGCTGAGTTGGGATTTCCAATCCTCGTTTAGCGACTTCCCTCGCCGATACTAAGTGACTACCGTTGGACAAGAGTTCCTCTGAGCAGTCTGCTCTCATAAACATGAAAGAAAATCGCCAAGGAAAATTTAAAGTTTGGGTTCTTGATTGATTGGAGCTTTAATCAGCCCTTAAGCTAGAACAACAGTGTTTTTTTTTTAAAGCTGAGCTGTTTCTTTATTTCGTCATTTTACTGTAAATGATGGACGCAGAGTGACACTTTTTTAAAAGCTGCAATGTGAGGAGCTTCCCCACCCCCACCCCCCTCCCTGCGTTCATACAACTGCTTGGGAGATTATTATCATATGTGATTGCTGTGGGTCTATTGAGTTATGTTTGCACAAAGGTGGACTATATGTTAATAATGCTTGCAGTCAGGATGTTACACTCACAGCTGTTTTTAAGGGTTTGAATGTGTGGGGAGTTCAGAGCCAAAACAATCACAGAAAAGTATTATTAAAAGAGTATTTTCTCCCTGCACTCTGCGTTAAAACAAAGAGCTTTTTACTCCCTCATGTGTCATTTTAAATTAAGATCCCCACCATCCCTTTCTTTCTGTCCCTTTGACTATGCAACCCTTTCAACATGGCACTCTCCAAAAACAAAACCTGCAGTTTTCAGAGACAACATTTTATTCTATCCTCATAGTATATAAAAAGAAAAGAAAGAATCTATCTTCAATAAAGGAAATATTTTTGTTAAATTGCCTGTGAAAGCACTCCCTAAATCATGTTCCCTCCCCATGTGATTGTGCCATGTTTCTAAAGCTTATCAGAGTTGTATTATAACAGTGTGTTTGTTTGAGAATAAGCCTGGATTTGATTGATGGTGTGACTGTAAAGAATGGATTATGAATTTTAAAAAATCATATCAAAACATCTTTCACCGTGTCTTGCTTGTTTGACCAATAGACGTGATATTTTTAAACCACATCTTATGTTAATTAACCGGTTATTTCATATTTTCAAAGAGTAAAACTAGCCATTCATCCTACAGTAAGTGCTCACTGATAGTAACACCAAGGATATGTGTGGTTAACTGGCCAACTAACCATCACTTTCAATTCTAGGGAAGCAAAGCTATGGCTATTTGCTGCAGTGTGTTCTGCAGAGCTGCATACTGTATCTGGTTCCCATGATATTAATGCCTAGCTAGAAAGGATGACTCGGCATGCTGTGGACGAGTGGAATAGGTTTCAGTATGAGGGGAATTCCTAATGATCCCTGGGGTGTTTTTCTCTCCAACACAGACATCCATTCGCATGATGGTGCATGATCAGAGAGGCTTTTGGGTGATTCTCATTGACGTCAAAGATTAATGAAAAGATGCTCATTGGTCCTGCTCGTCTCAATTTTTATTAACAATCATTTTGAGATGCAAAAGTCATGTGTAGATTACTTAAAACATGCAGTCGGTTAAGCTAAAATAGCAGCCACTTACACCTCAATAATCCTGTCGCCCTCGGAAATACCGGCTCCGTCTCCTCCAGGTAGGGCAGCACTGACACTTTGCAGGGGAGCGTACAGTTCTCCGTTAATGCTCCGTAGTGGCCCGCCTTCACTGACTTGTCCCCGAGCATTGAAGCCATAGCCCGAGTCAGACTTCACTATCTGCACCAGCCGTGGGCCTGAAGTAACGGTGGTTGCCTGGCAGCTGCCCGGCGTAACGTTACCATTACCGGAGCCGTTACGCGAAGAAGGGTGAGGTAACGGAGGGACCGATGAACAAATTCCCTCTCCCTCGACGTCCGCCATTTTTGTATACTCCTTGTCTCACTAATGCAATTCAGCTAACGATAAATATCCTACAAACATGAGTTTGTAGTAGCAGGCTAATCAGCTTGGCCAGCGAAATGACCGGTTTCTCCGGAAAGAGCCGACAGAGTTCGATGATTCACGAGCGCGGCCCAGGATGTGTTCCATGTAGGTCAGACTTCTTTCCGCGTTCGGGGAGTTTCCTTTCCTGTTTTAATCAGTGGTGTAAAGTAGGAAAATTTACTCAAGAACTGAATTTAAGCACAATTTTGAGGGACTTGTACTTAACTTGAGTATGTATATATATATATATATATATATATGTGTGTAGTTAAGGTTTGATCCCTTTTTTTATTTTTTATTGTGACATATTACATAGTTCACCTATTCGAATATGTAAGAGTTGTTTAACTAATAGAAGTGTGGCAATTCACAAATCATGCCAGTATAGGCCATGACCTGAGATAATGGGTCACGAGTAGACCTTTCTCCAGTGGCGGTGCGTCAATAGTGGGCGCTTGGGCGCCGCCCACCCTGACTTTTTGAGTTAAAAAACGTTATATATACAACATAATTGAAATAAGAAATGTACCGTGTTTATGGGTTAAATGTGTATGGGAGACCACTGTCAAGAACCGCTAAAATGTGTCCGGACATAATATATTGCCATTCGCCTTTTCTGAGAATAGGCAGGTCGGCTACCGTCCGTGGGCGCCGATAACATGGGAGTCTATACACCGATTCGGTGAGCGATTTGTGTATGTCGCCATCTAGCGACGGGGCCATTGCTGCGGTGTGCGTGCTCAATCATTACACTCATTATCCATTCAACAGTCATTGATGCTATCAATAATAGCAAGATAACCATAACCCCAAATGAATAAAGTTACTTGGTTGGACGATGTCAGACAGTGGCCTCCAGTTACTGATGAAGGTATCTGAAATTACTGATATTAATTCATGAATTAATATAATTAAATATTAGTAAACGGAAAGTAGAAGGAGATGTAAACACAGCTAGCTTCCGTTGAATTGACTTACTGACCTTAGCATGCTAACTAGCATTTAATCTTTAAGGACAGCCCACGTGATTAAAAAATAATGTAATTATTAATGTTGGAATTAAATACTTGTTTCAGCAATAAGTATGACATATTAAAATAGGATACAGCAAGAAAATAGACTGTCAACACACATCGCTATGTGTTGACGTTTGTTGTAGCTAACATGCTAACGCAAGCTTACATGACATTTCATTAACATGATATGGCTGCGACGTGATCAAAAACAAAAACACTTTTTTGCTTCGTTTTAGATATTCAGGAGTATTTTATTCTTCGGCTGGCCAGTGATGACCAACAAAACAAAAACTACAGGTCACTGATAGAAGGTCAAAACTACCTGAGCTCTGGATGGGTCGGGCAAATACTACATTGCTTTTTGGACGACCATGTCATACTGAAAGGATCGGTGAGGTTTTCCCAGGCCATCCACAGCCACCACACTGTGGAAGTTACAGTGAGAGATGGGGGGCATGTTGAGAATGTGAAGTGTGACTGCATGGCTGGCAGAGGAAGCTGCTGCAGCCACGCTGCAGCACTACTGTACACCGCATCAATGGCGGCCGCTCTACTTCCGGTCACTTCGCCGAATCGGTGTATAGGAGAGCTTATACTTTTCTCAGTCATTTTAGCAAGGATAGCTTTTCATTGGGGGATGAAACTTAGATCTGTGGGTGCAAATCTTTGCGCCCATTGTTTCTTAGTTCAATGTGACATTCTTAGATACGCGATTGGACTATTTCGGCGAATCAGCATCGTTATCATTCCCTAACCACAAGCGTAAAGAGCAGCACCGTAGCTAGCTGAAACTTAGATTGAGTGAATATGGCGACATCGATGGCTGAGAACTCCGTGCAAGCTCTACTTAAAACACCGTTTCATCGACTATCAGATGTCGAAAAGAAGAAATTGAAAGACTTGGGACCCGAGCGTCCGGATTTAAACATTCAACAGACTACCACTGATCGCGAGAGAACCTACACTCGGACTTTCTCCTCAAACTTGTATGCTAAGCGGAATTGGTTAGCTGGTTGTACAGTGAGCAATGCCTTTTTTTGTTTCCCTTGTCTGTTATTTCAAAGTCCTGGGACTGAAACACTTTGGACTACAACCGGGATGAAGGATCTAAAGCACTTCACACAAAAATGTAAGAAGCACGAATGTGGCCGCAGCCACCTAACCAACTGTCTTAAGCTAAACCTCTAAAAAAGTGCTATTTAAACCGTGCCGCCCAACTGCGCCCCCCCCAAAAAAATGTTCACCAGCCGCCACTGCCTTTCTCCCGATCAAATAATTGTTTCATGTCATCTTTCAAATGAATGCCAATCAATGCCACGCTTTTTTTCACAACCAGCTTTTTAGTTTTTGGTTTTTTTTGTCACGTGATGGTGTAACTATCTGGGTTTTTCAATTGTTTGGAGAAGATACTCCATTTTATATGTCAGAGTCTGTAATGTGGGTAACTTCCCTGAGGTCCCAGATGCCTATTGCAAACAGGTTTAATTGGTCAATTGATTTAATATATTTAGTGCATGTGGAAAGCTAACCCAGGTGCTGCATTGTTTCCTTACCTTGCAGAGTGGCTTTATGTCCAAGTTTGGTTGAAGTGCAATACGCTTTAAGGGCAATTAGATTGATCTATTTCAATCCATTCCAGTTTTCTTATTTGCTATCTTGCTGGAATTGAATGTCGCTGTCATGTGCAGCATGCTTCATGGAAGCGGCAGGGTAGAAAGAAAGAAAGGGGAAGGAGGTGGGAGGTCATTAGTGGCCATAAAAGGAACAATTCACCCTGTAAACCATACATTTTAGGATTCATTTTGAAACTGTTTTATTTAGTTTTAAAACCCCCAAAGGCCTGGCCCCACCCTGCCTCTCTGAGCTGCTTTACCCGTACACGCCCTAAATCACCTCTTAAAACCCCCTCTCCTTAGCGTTCTGCAATGGTTGCTTTTATTGCTTTTGAAAGGTATATTGTTTTTACTATATGGCTGTTATTGTGATTCTTGTTTATTTGGTGTTCTTACCTTTGTTTGTTGTTGTTTTGTGAGCTGCACTATGTTATTTTGTATTACTCTGTAACACTGCACTTTAGGCTGGAGGTTTTAAAGTTGAAATAAATTGGATTAGATTGGATGTTTTGACAAAGTGTTGCCAACGTTAAACGTGGTGTCCATTTACTTCAATTAATGAATGATAACCACATTATTAGATTCTCTGATCACCTTGGAGGCTTGTAAGAAAATAATTATACTACAATTTAACTTCTTTGGCTTTTCAGAGTATGTTTTGAATAATATTTTTAAAGGAATTTAAAGAGAGGGCTTAATTATACAGCTTTCACAATATCTCTTTTGTTTAATAACACACACAAACAATTATAAAATGTGACAACATTTATTTGTGTTAGTTAACATCTGATATTCAAAATCAATGATTTATCTTCAAAGACACACCTTTGAGGTTCTTTAAGCAAACCCATCTATGATTTATCTGTTTCCCCAGAACACATGATTATGACATGTACTTTTATTCTTGAAGACAATCGGAAATGTCCTTGAACAATTGTACTGCAATCACGGTGAACTCTGCGAAACTAACAGTGCCACTATTGTCCTTATCCAGCTCTGCAAGGATATTTTCAACTTGTTTTGGGTCCACCTACAGAGATAAAGTCCATAGAAGTTGTTATTCGATTTTTAAAACATAAACATTTTTCAAAGAAGCGTACACAGATGTCTGTTAGTGCTTCATCTTTTTTGTCTTACCTCTCCAAGCTCGTTGCGCAACAACTCAGCGAGTTCTTTCTTGGTCATTGTAGACTTGTCTCCATCGACTCCAGCATATTTGTCGAAGATGCACTGCAATTTTCCCATTGCTTGCAACAAAATTGATACTACAACGAAAAAATACAGTTTACTGTGTAGTACTGTGTATGTTTAATTTATTAATGGATTATTGGATGAACAGTTAGGATCGGGATTCTTACTGCCTAACGATCATGTTGTCACATTGTCTTATGAACATTTCTGATTATTTAAAAACTAAACCGATTCAAGGCATACAAACACATCTAGTCTGATGGCCAAACTCCTTTTAGTAGTTGTTTCTCCTACAATTCATCTCAGTTTCTATACCCTTTTGCATGACTTTTCAAACAACCTTGCAAGACTGAAGCTAGTTTACAGAATTCCCACAAATTTGATGAATGTCTCTATGATATGCAACCTAAAAATGGCTATAATCTTTCTATGGATTGATATTTAAATCCTATACATAGCACTAATGAAGCATAATGCTACATTATAGATATCAACCCTTCAGATAATTAGAATGCATAACGGTTAATCATTCATGTCGAAATGGAAAAAAAATGTTGCACTTACCAAAAGCCATGATTGAATAGGTAGAGAGGACAGAAGAGTGGGACTTATGAAGAGAACACAGACACTTTCCTTTATATAGAGAGTTTGACACTCCCCCTTTCAAGACCCACGCCCTAGTTTTGGTTTTTTCATCTTAATTCCTTCTCCCCGCAAAGGCTTACACAATATCAGAGGCTGTGTTCATAAAGCTACCTGGTACACAGGTATTTACCTTGTGACAAACCCATACGAAAACTCTCAAATCTGAAAATGATGCTGTTTTATAATAAAAGTACCAGCCTTTGAGAGCGCTGAAAAACTATAACGAGTAAAGGTGAGTCATTTCAAAACACTAACAATGTTCTTAAGCAGAGGAGAAAATGGAAAGGGGTAAGAGAAATATTCTCCAAACGCTTTTTAACAGTGAGTAATAAAATAGATGAAATTACAAAATGACCAGCATGGTTAATAATCCAAAGCAAACCAATGTAACCACTGTCAGCATTTGAACAGGCCACTGTGTTTCTAAACAACTTGTTGGCTATATCCTAAGTATGGCTCACAATTGATTCAACAGGGGTGTTTTATTACCTAACATAATAATCATAATGATAGTCTGAGTAGTGACACAGTTGTATGCTATTACCACAATGTCCTCTTTTTAAACATTTCAAAAATCTCATTTAATAACATTTATTTTATTATCATTTTTGACTTTACGTTTCCTGCTTGTATTCATTGATTTTATTCAGTTACGTCTCAATATCTTGACTGTAGTGAACTTTCCTTTTTTGTTGTTGTGTTGGTTATTTTTTTTGTATGTGACGCACTTTATAAGTGTTGTTTCCCTCTGGGCCAATATCGAATTTAAGTTTTAGAATCATTTGCTTCATTTATGAAACTAGCACATTTGTCTCGCATGGTGCGTACCAGGATAACATGTTTTACTTCATGTAAAAACCCCTAAATATAAAACGACTAACTTGGAAAAAAGGAACCTCTCTTTGTATAATGTTTTTAAACTAGTCTATTTGAGTTGATATATTCATTGATTGTTCCAATTGTTTATTTTGCGTCACTAAATCAAAAAGGTTTCAGCTATTAAAAACCTGTCCATGAAAATATGTTTGAGTTTTTTTGCAGTAAAATCTGATTATTAGTGCTGTGGGTGCCTGATATATACACCTATACAGACAGTAAGAAAAAGACTTTTTAGATTCTGTCCTCCTTACACAAACACACCCACTTCTACAGAACATATTTGCTAAGTAGGTGAGCAGTGTATAACTCTAAACTGGTTTTAAAACTATTGTGATAGTTAACCCTTTCCTCGCCAATATCTTTTAACAACACACTGGGTGCCCGACTCCAGAAGGCGTTTAAAATGGAAATATTTTTTAACTTTTGCTTATCACGACATGGTTGCCTCCACCACACCCCCTCTCAACAACACGGAATGACTGCCTTTTATAGAAGTTTTCGACCTTAATTCACTGGTTCGTACCATTCCAGGGTTACCCTTACAACATTAAATATTTACCACACCATTAACACTAAATATATTTATACCCCGTTAAAACATCCCCACAATAAAGACATGATCAGCGTACTCTCCAGCAACGGCCCCGTCGTTACAGGACACACATAGAAATGAAGCTCAGCGCAGGTTCTTTCAGCAGTCAAGCTTTAAAATTGTTCTCCTCTCTCCTGCAATCAACTGTGGGCCCCCCTCCACACCATCCACCTCCATTCATCATATCCAGAGCCCAGGAGAGCTAACCCAAAGACCTCATCACATCTCCTCTTCTTCCCATCTCCTCATCAAATCCAGATCTTTAACATCACCACCAGGTCTAGCCCCCGGGGGGTCTCACGGCTGCATTTCCCCTTGAGATATAGGATATCAGGATCAGGGTCTAATCGCCAAAGACTGTGACATTTTTTATCACTTGCCGTATGTGTCAATAAACGTGCTTTAAACAAACATGAAGTCTTTCCCGATTGATTAGAAGAGCATGCCAAAGTCCCAAAGATTTACCGTGTTGAAAAGCAGACAGCTTTCTTACAAAAAGCAGTTTTATCTTACCTTGTTTCTTAATTGATTTGCAGGATTTCAGCATTATTTTTGAAATGATGTGTCTTTCTTTCATGAAGAATATACAGATTTAACCGTTTTTTTAGCCAGACTCATTTCAGTGAGTAGTTGAACTGAAAGATTGAATTAACAACACAACTATTGGACAGATTGCCATGCGATAACATGAGTTCACATCAGATCTCTGAAATGTCCACAAATCCACTTGATGGTTTATCACTGACGTTTGTACGGACAGTTATGGTTCCCACTCACATTATAGCTTCCCATTAAACAGGTTTCAAATGTTTTCTAAGCATGCATTAGTAACCAGTGTGCTAAATGAAGCCTCAGAGTGTGCCTTCATGGTTTTCTTTTTGACAGTTGAAATGTACAGACACACAGTGGCAGTATCTGCAGACATACTTCTCTTACTGCTGCAAATAAAAGTAAAAATATACATTTGAAAAACGCTCTGCATTCGTTTTTGATGTATGAGTATAAACAATGTGAGACCTGGTGAAAGCTTGGAGTGTTATACACTACCATTACTGTTTGGAGCGGGGCTGCTTAGTTTTGCCCAAGCAGGTTTCAAGGTTTGCTGCATAGTCTCTCACTGTTGTTTGTACCAACGGCCAAAAAACTAAACAAACCAGTATTTAATTGTGTGTGTGGGTGTGTCACACACCCACACACCTAGGGAGGTGTTCCAGGCACGTCCAGCTGGGAAGAGACCGAGGGGTAGACCTAGGACCAGGTGGAGGGATTATATCTCTTTGCTGGCCTGGGAGCGCCTTGGAATCCCCCAGTCAGAGCTGGTTGATGTGGCCAGGGAAAGGAAAGTTTGGGGCTCTCTGCTGGAGCTGTTACCTCCGCGACCCTGACGGAAAAGCGGGAGAAGATGGATGGATGGATGGATGGAAAAATAACATTACCGTTAAAATCATGAAACCCACCTGAGTAATAAAGAAGAAGCAGGATGGTGAGTGATTTTTCATGCTGAGGTTCTTACTTTCATCTCAGAGCATTCAGTTTCTTTATCCATCATCGTCATCAACTCGTCCTTGCTTAACTTAATTGCCATCAGCGTCAGAGTACTCCTCGTACAACTCCACCATGTTTTGTTTTTTTTGTCATTAAGATTTTTATTATATTTTCACAATACACATAAATGTAGAACACACATACAATAACTAAAACAAAAGGCATCCAACTTAAAAGGCAGCAGAAAACAACCCCCCCGGCACCCCAATACTCACATACAAATGTCTACACACACATGCGCACACACACATATTCAGCAACGCATAGCATGTAAATACAAAATGACCACATAGCACACACATGTACTGTATACGTATGCAGATACACTTCCTGTCCCCTAGCACCCTGCATCCTCCCTAAGACGTTACACCTCTAATATAGGCCAAGAAGATGTGCCATAGTCCGTTAGTTCTGCTTTTACGTTTCTTACCCTGGCGATCATAGTCTCAAAGGCAGCCGTCTCTGTCATGAGTTTAAGCCATTCTGTAAACTCTGGCATATGTGGACTCTTCCAGTTGCGCAGAATAAGCTTGGCAGCTACAATAAAACCTGTTAAAGTCAGTCCAAGTTCTGCTTTAGTAAGGCCTGGAGGCACAAGAGATTTTCCACCACCATGTTTTTAATGATGTCTTGCACACGACACATGGCTGTATCTGAACAAAAAGAGGATTGAGCAATATTAAAAGAAACACCACAGTTAATACTTCTGGGAGGTGTAGAGGGTGAACAGAAAATCGAGGTGTTGTCAGGATTTGTGCAGTGACAATATCCTCAAGTCTTGTGATACTATTGATATTGTTAAATTGGATTCATCCTAAGTACAGAAAAGAACAAAGTAAAAGCCAGAAGTTCAAATGAAATTATTCTCAAGTCTAAGATTATATAATACCATCACCAGTTTACAGACTACCGCATGCAATGTTCTGTTGTGTCAGGCTATTCGGTACTCGTCATGGTCAATATGTGAACATGCAACACTTTATTTATTTCCTTTTACAAAACTTGAAATGTGGAAAGTGGACTGCTACTTGGAGAGGTCCCAGTTCCCTGCTGTGGTGCCCTTGAGCAAGGCACCAAACACCTCCAATCCCCCCTCCCCATTGCTCCCCGGGCGCTGCACGATAGCTGCCCACTGCTCCTAGTACTAGGATGGGTTAAATGCAGAGGACTAATTTCCCTGTGTGTGCTCTGCTGTGTGCATGTATGTGACCAATAAAGAGGGTTTCATCCTCCGACTCTATATTGCTTTCCATCAGGGCTCACCTTAGAGTTCAGGTTACCAGGTAGAGAGAGTTCACGTCAACTGACTTAATCTCAGATGAGACTGATGTTGGGCTGAGGGGAAAGCCTACTTTTATAAGGGCCGACACACTAGGCAAAAACCCTTGCACACTAATTATGTACAAACCGGTTTCACCAGTGCTTTTGTGCAATACTGCATACTGGCTAGGTCATGGTTGGATACATGTTTGTCTTGCTATGCTTTTGTTGACATTGCAGTACATTGACGTTCAAAGTGTTTTGGTTACAGGTGGAGAACATTTAAGGTCTGGACAGATGTCAGGCATTGTGTGTCTGTGCTTGTTCTCCTTATTGAGTTAGGTTTGTGGGTAAAAAATGAGTCATACAATGAAAATTGGACTGGAACAGGACAGACACAAGAGGTCTGACCATTAAACAATCTGGGACATTAAACATATCAAGTTGTTATATTGGCAACAAGTATTTTCTGGTCATCTGCATTTTAAAAACGTCCCCAACACCCTGAAGACAAAGTAAGAACCTGAAGACCATCGTGTGTCAGATTTGTCTGGGATTTATTTTGAAAAGATAAGTTCTGTTTGTCCTTCACGTGTTGTAGGATCCTCCGTTGATTTTGGATGTTTTATCCTAGAAGAGAGTTCTGGTCAGCTTGTTTAGGCTTTGAAATAAAGGTGTTTTATAGTGTAACCCTGTGTCTTCCCTGCATTTTAGTCCTGCTTGCTTCGCTCTTCGTAACAGAGGTAGGATCCTTCTGTTACTGAGGGGTAAGTTTATTCATACACGATTCTTTTGAAAGCCCCCCCTTCAATTTTTCTCCAATAAAGCACCATTCATGCCAGTGATCTGTTCTGGCTGTACCTATTGAGTTTGGAGCTTTTCGTTACTCCTGAAGTAAATTCAAAATGGACAGCAATCTGCGATATATGCATTTATATCTACAGTGGGGCAAAAAAGTATTTAGTCAGCCACCAATTGTGCAAATTCTCCCATTTAAAAAGATGAGAGAGGCCTGTAATTTTTAATCATAGGTATACCTCAACTATGAGAGACAGAATGAGAAAAGAAATCCAGAAAATCACATTGTAGGATTTTTAAAGAATTTATTTCAAATGATTGTGGAAAATAAGTATTTGGTCAATAACAAAAGTTCATCTCAATACTTTGTTATATACCCTTTGTTGGCAATGACAGAGGTCAAACGTTTTCTGTAAGTCTTCACCAGGTTTTCACACACTGTTGCTGGTATTTTGGCCCATTCCTCCATGCAGATCTCCTCTAAAGCAATGATATTTTGGGGCTGTCGCTGGGCAACACGGACTTTCAACTCCCTCCAAAGATTTTCTATGGGGTTGAGATCTGGAGACTGGCTAGGCCACTCCAGGACCTTGAAATGCTTCTTACGAAGCCACTCCTTCGTTGCCCTGGCGGTGTGTTTGGGATCATTGTCATGCTGAAAGACCCAGCCACGCTTCATCTTCAGTGCCCTTGCTGATGGAAGGAGGTTTTCACTCAAAATCTCACGATACATGGCCCCATTCATTCTTTCCTTTACACGGATCAGTCGTCCTGGTCCCTTTGCAGAAAAACAGCCCCAAAGCATGATGTTTCCACCCCCATGCTTCACAGTAGGTATGGTGTTCTTTGGAAGCAACTCTGCATTCTTTCTCCTCCAAACACGATGAGTTGAGTTTTTACCAAAAAGTTCTATTTTGGTTTCATCTGACCATATGACATTCTCCCAATCCTCTTCTGGATCATCCAAATGCCCTCTAGCAAACTTCAGACGGGCCTGGACATGTACTGGCTTAAGCAGGGGGACACGTCTGGAACTGCAGGATTAAGTCCCTGGCGGCGTAGTGTGTTACTGATGGTAGCCTCTGTTACTTTGGTCCCAGCTCTCTGCAGGTCATTCACTAGGTCCCCCCGTGTGGTTCTGGGATTTTTGCTCACCGTTCTTGTGATCATTTTGACCCCACGGGGTGAGATCTTGCGTGGAGCCCCAGATGGAGGGAGATTAGCAGTGGTCTTGTATGTCTTCCATTTTCTAATAATTGCTCCCACAGTTGATTTCTTCACACCAAGCTGCTTACCTATTGCAGATTCAGTTTTCCCAGCCTGGTGCAGGTCTACAATGTTGTCTCTGGTCTCCTTTGACAGCTCTTTGGTCTTGGCCATAGTGGAGTTTGGAGTATGACTGTTTGAAGTTGTGGACAGGTGTCTTTTATACTGATAACGAGTTCAAAAAGGTGCCATTAATACAGGTAACGAGTGGAGGACAGAGGAGCCTCTTGAAGAAGAAGTTACAGGTCTGTGAGAGCCAGAAATCTTGCTTGTTTGTAGGTGACCAAATACTTATTTTACCGAGGAATTTACCAATTAATTCATTAAAAATCCTACAATGTGATTTCCTGGATTTTTTTTTCTCATTCTGTCTCTCATAGTTGAAGTATACCTATGATAAAAATTACAGGCCTCTCATCTTTTTAAATGGGAGAACTTGCACAATTGGTGGCTGACTAAATACTTTTTTGCCCCACTGTATATGTTAGGTTTCCTTTGCAAAGACATTTCTCCGGTGGAGTACCCTTACACAAAGAGTGAAAGCGGGTGATATTGAGGTGTAAAGTGTGGTGGAGAAATGAGTATTGTCAGTCAAACAGGGTTTATTTCCTGATGTTTACTATATCATATCAAAAGCAGTCTTTCAGATGCAGCAGACTCCAGCACCACCCCCACGCTCTGACACTCAACCAGCACATTGCATAAAATGTTACCTTAATCTTATTTAAAATACAACTGAAGGTTGCCTGGTAAGGATTTAATCAAATGCGTAATTATATAAAGAAAACAATCAGTGTTTCTGACCGCCATCCTTTCACTTTATGTAAAGTCCAGCTTAGAAATGTAAATGGGACTTGGAAAATGTGTAACATTGATACCATAGATCAGGGGTGTCCAAACTATAGCCATTTTTAATTGGCCCTTCGCAAGTTCAGAAAGTATAATGGAATACGGTTTGTCTTATAGTGTACTTCTTAAATATATAATACACAGTAGTATTCATGTGTTGATAAGCCCAATTTCCAATAAATTCAGTCAATTAAAGTAAACAAAATGCTCTAACAAATCTAAGTTGATAAGAAAAAGCCAAATCATTTATTACATAACAAGCTTGAAAAATACCCTTCATATTTCTCTTCATTTTAATCTGAAGCTTTTAAGGAAATACAAGCAAAATAAATGAAACCCTAGGAAGAGCTGTTATATAGGCTTAAAGCATAACTGACCTACATTTGATTGGTTTTTCAAATGTACAACTTAACTTATGAGGCGATATAGCTCTCCTGTAGTGAGTGGCCCATCCCTTCGTAGGTTTTTCTGTGTTTGGCCCTCGGTGAAAAAAGATTTGAATAGATGTACAGTCTGTTGGAAAGGTGAACGTTAACAATGAAGGGTGTGTTCCTCTCCCTGCCTGAAGTGCGCTCAGTTGATCCCTCCAGTTGTGGAATCAGTATTCTCTGATACACTATCCACCAGTGTTGGGCATTATTTATTATTCCATAGTTGAAATAAGATTTGACTACAAACAGGGCTGACTTTATGTAAGCCCCTTTGCTAACGTTTTACTTCCGAAAGCCTTTTGTGGTTTTTTCCTGCTTAATTTGTAATTCATCCTGTGTGCATCTGTTTGTTCAGGATTTCATCTGGTCTAAAAAAAGATTATGAGAAGGAGGATAAGACTTGGCTTTACATCATGCTTTGGTTCGGATAACATTCGTGATAGTTGGACCCATTTCAGACCTGCTGTATTTTGTTTATTCAGCTTGAACTGGGTTAAGCATTCATAAAGGCAGAGCTTTAAAACAAATTGTTGCAAATAGGAAATGGTTCCACATTATGGAAACTAACACAGCAACTTGAAGAGTTGTGAAGACTTGAATGACAAACGCATAGTAGATTTAGATCATTAAATGTCTATTGATGACATTTTAAACGACTACATGATGCAAGTGATAGCGTTAAAGCAATAAACAGAAGAAGACAAGCATGTTGATTTAAATTCAATCGTTTTATTTTTTTCTGAGCCAGTATTGAAGGACCTTTGAAAACCAATTGACAGTGAGACGGTAAACATCACATCCTCATGTAGGTAGTGTAACACTGTCACAGCAGCATTTTTTGGAGCCGTCTCCCCAGACTTGGCCCTTGCCAGTTTTCTTTTGGTAGCAGCAAACGGCCACGGCTCCCACACACCTAGCAAAGTTCTCTGCTTTCAGCTGCTCGGCACACAGACTGTGGAACTCCCTGCCACTACTTACCCGACAGTCAGATTCCATAACAACATTCAAAACCCAACTCAAAACCCACCTATTCAAACTGGCATTCTCCCTATAAACTGTACTTCCATTTCCTGTTGGTCTTGTTTTACGCCGGCTGTCCACTGTTTTGAGTCTCCCTATATTACCCTATGCCCTGTGAGGTGTCCTTGGGTGCTTTGACACGTAAAGGATGAACGGCAGACCATACATGACTTGGCAAAAAGTATACAGCATGCATGATTAAAATAAAATGTTAACTTTTTTCCAAATTTACAAGAAAGTACTAATTACAAAACCAAGTTTGGAAATGAATAAAAACTATTAAAAAGAAAAGCAGCACATTTTCATATTTGAGAAGCAAGAGGCTCTCTGAAACCATCCAACAAACCTGTTTACTGTAGCTGTTAATTCATATAATGCACACTTCTGCTGCCAAATTCTAACAAAATTGCCCGTTATCATTCTTCCCAGCAACAGATCTGAGAAGTTAAAGGCCCGTTGTGTGATAAACATAGTGCATAAGTGTTGAAGAGGACAGGACTATTGTTGTTAATCAAAAAGACAAAGCTGGGCTACACTCAATGTCGCGGGACTTTTAAACAAGTTGCGCTACTCTGAAATGCATTTAAGGTCACCCCTTATTTTTCCTTGTAATGTGCCAGTGTTTATTAACACAGAAAATCGAGGTGTTGTCAGGACTTATCCAGTGACAATATCATCAAGTCTTGTGGTACTATTGATATTGTTAAATGTGAAAAGTGATAAAGCCAGAAGTTCAAATTCAATCACCCTAAAGTCTAAGATTATATAATACCATCACCAGTTTACAGACTATATCGTGTAATGTTTTGTTGTGTCAGGCTATTTGGTACTCGTCATGGTCAATATCGAAACATGTGACACTTTATTTCCCTTTACAAAACATACTCCCTATATTGCTTTCAATCAGGACTCACCTTAGAGTTGAGGTTACCAGGTAGAGAGAGTTCAAGTCTGTGTCACTAACTTGTTTCTGTCAGGGTTGGGGAAACAGGACCCAAGTGCAGTAACAAAGTGAGGCAGGTAGGGGTCCAAACAAAAGGCGAGCTTTATTCAAAAAGCTGTTAACACATGGCTAATCACAAGACAAGACACAGCTGGAAGGGGGAGGAGAAACACAGGGGCAACAGGTGAACACAATGATGCAACCAGGCACAGGAGGGAAACGCAGACAGGAAGTGAAGCTAAACATGAAACAAGAGGGGAAAGCATTTAAAAAATAAAGCACAAAACAAGGCCATGACAGTTTCCAGATGAGACTGATGTTGGACTGAGG